>NC_056743.1:910563173-910825673 GCF_019279795.1 Protopterus annectens | reverse complement strand
AAGAATTTCCTCATTATAGCTGTTGATGCCAGTTCCTTTTCATACAGCAGTAGTTGATAATCAATGTCTTGTTAATGGTCTCAGAATGATGGGTTTTAGACCCTCGATACCCCATCAGCACTTCTGTTGGCTAGGCCAGGTTTGTCGGTCACTGTATATTCAAAGGTTTGAAGGAATAGTGCCCATGGGGACAACTTTGTACAATACAGAATCGGTCATCTTTCAACTCAAACAGGGAGAACATGTAATGGAAACATCTTGTTCATGATATTCTCATATAAGCTTGGTTATGTTCTCTATCTTGCTGTATCGTCTTCCTATTAGGCTTTGTAAACTTTTTTGATTTATCAGTGAGTCCATTAACTCAAAGTTACTTTCATTAGTAATTTGCCACAAGCTGGAAGGTGTAGCTTCATAACCCAAAAAGTACAAGCACTGCAATTTCATCTATGTCTTCCCTCCAAAGGGAAATTCTTAGCAAAAATCACCTTTGACTTTACTGTCTCTGGCGTCAGTACAGGTCTACTGCATACTTTCTTTTCTTTTAGATTGCTTTTCCTATTCCATACTGAGAATGGATACCACCCCATTGTTTTCCCTTTCTTCTGTATGCTGCAATTTATATCTCAGAGCAAAAGCTGTTGTCACTTTTACTTCTTTCTTGGCTTGCAAATACTTGATGATCAGAAATAGGCTCTAAACTCGGCATTCCGAGGCTTAGCTCAGTTTTAGTACCCATTCTATTCTGATGGTCCACTCTTTGGTTCTCTACTTCATCCATTTTTGTCTTAATTTTTGTGTTAATGCTTCTTTTAAGTCTTTGTTCTGACTTCTGTCTTGTAGTGAGTTTTACTCCAGAATTTCCTATTAATTCATTTTCAGTTTCTGTAATGATATCTCTTACATTTTCTGCTTTAATTTGCTGTATCATTGGGGTATGCTTCTTAGGGCAGACAGGCTCTGTTTTACTGTTTTAAACACAACCAAATTCTACCCTGTTTTGCAGCTTATATGCCAAATCTCTTCTACTGATTTTGATAACAGATATTTATATATATGATTGTCAATGCCTTGCACCCCACCCCCCATTCTTACTTTGAATGGGTGAATCAAACTTCTGCAGTTTCTCTTTTTAAGTACATCGAAGTGTCACATTGGTTTATGGATTCTTGTTCCCACACACATTTTACACAGTCTTTTAAAACTGGAGATTTTTTTATATATATTACTTCATGAGTCAAATCAGGGTTATAGCCAGAAGATGTAATTGTGTTCCTAGAACTGACTAAATGTCTATGTTTGACATAATCATGCTTCCAGAATTTAGTAAGGTTTAACCCCTTCCTTCTGAAAATACAGGACCCTTCACTAGCTTGGTTGTAACACTTAATATAGTGCTGATTCAATTATCCTTGATGTTATAATATTGCACTCCATAGGAACAACTTCATTTAAAG
This sequence comes from Protopterus annectens, assembly GCF_019279795.1. NCBI lineage: Eukaryota > Metazoa > Chordata > Ceratodontiformes > Protopteridae > Protopterus > Protopterus annectens. The sequence continues at coordinate 910,824,216 of NC_056743.1, read as the reverse complement.
CACAATTTTCAGTTTCCAAACTTCTACTCTAGTAATCTTCACTTCAGTGTTAGTAGCACATAACTTAGCAATGTGACCTCTCTCACATTTCAAATAAATTAACACATTGCAAGCTGCTTTTTCTTTCAGAAAAGAGGGCAGAGTCCTTGCTGGTTCCAATACCTTATTTTAATAGTATTAAGCAAAGCTCTTTTAAATCTGTCTTTTGCTAAAATTTCTGACATTTGTGAGATTACTGTTGTAATCAGGTTCTACCCAAAGCTTTAAAATATGCTTTAAATCAAGCATATGTGCTCTTACCAGTTTATCAACACTAAAAGTTCAATGATAAAATTATACTGCTTATTCTTTGGGGCATTATACCAACTCAGGACAACAATTATTTCTTAGGTTCATCATAGGTATTGTAATCATTTGTCCCCATATACATTTCCAGTTCCTTTCTTTCAGCTGGGTGACAGAATGTTTACTACCTCTACTGTGTTCTGTGTCTCAATGGTCACACAGTAATCAAAAGCCACTAAGTAATATTGGATCGAGATAATACATTCTCGTTAGTTTCTTCAAAGAAGATCTAGTCTTGGAGTTGATAGCTACAGTGGCCAGCACAATCAAGTACTGTTGTATTTTCGCCAGCATTTGGTCAGTTTCCACTTGTGTTTCTTTGAGTCTTTATAGTTTGTCATCCATGGTTGAGGATCACCAGAAAACTGTGCCAGGGACACAACAATTACTGTGTTGTAGGGATTTAGTAGCCCTAATATAGTTTGCACTTGGCAGCAGAGGTACTGTGAAGAATGGTAAAATAGCAAGGCTGTGGCCAGATACCCCACCATTGTAAAGTCCAAGGAAACACTGGAGGCAGTACTTCCATAAAACATTAATTATTTTGTCATAGATTTACAGGAAAAATAAAAATTAATAGCCCGCTTAAGTTAAAACAAAAACAAAACAGTACCATTGGTTAGTTTTCAATCAAACAGAATTACAATTTCTCTCACATTCACAAATTCAGGCAGTCCTAAAAATGTCCAGGGTCATAGGCCTCAACTAGGCCCCAGTCATTGCTTTAAACTCCAGATGTTTCTTTCAAGTATAATTTCACAAGAGCACCTTGACTAGACTGTCACACTCCATGATTCCAGAGTCTTCAAGACAAGCTTCATTTCACTCACTCTGCACTTTCATTTGAGGACTGAACTTTGTGATTTTTACTCTCCAAGTTACTTCCTTTATATAACATTAATTTATAATGAGTATCTTGCCAATGCTTAGACCTTCAGATGAGAAATTAAACCGAGCCCCATCTAGTGGAGTTGGTGGTAGCTTAATTGGATGAAAAAGATCCCACGGCACTTATTTAAAAAATATTTACATTTTTACAAATGTACAAAAATATATAGATATACAAATCTGTTAACACATATTCATAATTTCCTTTACAGTCATGCTAAATTTCAATCCTTATTAAACACCTACTCCTTTTTCCATAACCACCATTTGATTTTTCTTAATATTGTTGCTAAAATCCATTTACCGTTAAACATAATTTCATTTATTATTTCATTTGCTATAACCACATAATATAAAATATCTTTTTATTTATACTTTTAACATATTCTTTACTTCTATTGCAATATACAAAGCTTAATAATATCAACTTTTATATATTCGAAAAAAAATCCTCTTTACATAGTTTTACCCATAACATTTTTTACTCATTTACATTTCAAAAACACATGTTCTGTAGTTTCTTCTTCTTGCCAATGTAAACATGTTCTGTCACTTTTCTTTTTACATGGCATATTTCCTTTTACTGTCAATTTATTTATTACTAGTCTCCATAAAAAATCTTGGCATCCTGCTTTCTGGTTACACCATTTGCTTCTTATTTTTATAGCTTTATTTTTTTCATCTGTTCAATTTTTCCATGGTTTTACGTAGCAATGTTTTATTATTGCACTCTTATCCCATACTTTCCTGTCTTTTTTTCTACAGTTGCTATATGCCAGGTTTTTGTGAGCTAAAAAATGAGACAGCAATAAATCATTTCAAAACTTTTCCCACTTTTAATGTGACCTATAACCTGTACAAGTCAATTGAAAAACAAACAAATCTGTTAGGGGAAAAATATAAAAAATAAAAAACGTACAATAAGCTGGCTGCATAAGTATGCACACCCTTAAACTAATACTTTGTTGAAGCACCTTTTGATTTAATTACAGCATTCAGTCCTCTTGGGTACACACCTGCCATCAATTAAAGAGACTCTGATTAACCCCAAATAAAGTTTAGCTGTCCTAGTAGGATTATCCTGACATTTACTCAGTTGCCTGCTACAGCGAAAGCCATGGTTCACAGAGAGCTTACAAAGCATCAAAGGGATCTCATTGTTGAAAGGTATCAGTCAGGAGAAGGGTACAAAAAAAATTTCCACAGTATTGGATATACCATGGAACACATTGAAAACAGTCATCAAAAAGTGGAGAAAATATGGGGCAACAGTGATGTTGCAAAGAACTGGACATATCTCCACAATTGATAAAAAGACAAGACAAAAACTGGTCAGGGAGGCTGCCAAGAGAACTACAGCAGCACTGAAGGAGCTGCAGGTTTTTCTGGCAAGTACTGGTTGTGTACTACATGTGACAACAATCTCCCATATTGTCCATATGTCTGGACTATGGGGTAGGGTTGCAAGACGGAAACCTTTTCTTACACAGAAATCATCCAGGCCTAGCTAAAATTTGAAAGACAATACATCAAGTCTCCCAAAGGCATGTGGGAAAATGTGTTATGGTCTGATGAGACCAAGGTTGAACTTTTTGGCCATAATTCCAAAAGGTGCATTTGGCACAAAAACAACACTTCGCATCACCAAAAGGACACCATCCCCATGGTGAAGCATGGGCAGTATCATGCTTTGGTGTTGCTTTTCTTCAGCTGGAACTGGGGCTTTAGTCAAGGTGAAAGGAATTATGAACTGTTACAAATGCCAGTCTCTTTTAGCCCAACACCTTCAGGCATGTGCTAGAAAGCTGAAGATGAAGAGGAATTTCACCTTTCAACATGACAATGTCCCCAAGCATGCATCCAAATTAACAAAAGAATGGCTTCACCAGAAGAAAATTAAAGTTTTTGAATGGCCCAGCCAGAACCCAGACCTAAATCCAATAGAAAATCTGTGGGGCGACCTGAAGACGGCTGTGCACAAGAGATGCCCTCACAATCTGACAGATTTGGAGCACTTTTGCAAGGAGGAGTGGACAAATATTGCCAAGTCAAGATGTGCCATGCTGATCTGATAAACTTCTACCCAGGAAGACTGAATGCTGTAATTAAATCAAAAGGTGCTTCAGTAAAGTATTAGTTTAAGGGTTTGCACACTTATGCAACCAGCTTACTGTACGTTTTTTATTTTTTATATTTTTCCCCTAACTGATTTGTTTTTCAATTGAATTGTACAGGGTATAGGTCGCATTAAAGGTGGGAAAAGTTTTGAATTTGTGGTCTCATTTTTTATATCACAAAAACCTGGCATTTTAACAGGGGTGTGTAAACGTTTTATATCCACTGTATATCATCAATTTTTATTTTCCACAAAATATTTCTTTCTTGGTAACATCTTATTTATTCATTTAAACACTCTTTTTCTCTTTTACTGTTTTTACCAGAATTCATCATATTTATATTTATACAGTTTTACTACTAATCTCTCATACTTTTCATGTATTCACTTTAACACTTTGTACAAATGTAATGTAGCAGCATATACCACTGGGTTAATTAACCCTAAACATTCTTCCACTTTATTTCCATACAAAACTCCTTTTTTTTACTGGGTTTAATCTGGAGCCACATACAACTGACAAAAATGTTCTCCAGTAATTCCTTTTCAAATACTATTGGCAATGTAAATACAATTGCTAAGTATGCTACTTTTCCAATAAGTACTGAATTTATCAAATAAGCATTTTTTCTGAATTATAATTTATAAGTTCTCCAGAAAAGGTTTGTTTTATTTTTTTCTGTTGTTTTTTCCCCCATTGAATTCTACTTGCATCTTTATTCCCAAATTTTACACCTGACAGAAATTCCATTAATTGTAAAATATATACCTCTTATGTTTACTACATCATCTAAAACTTTACTTTTCTTTTTTATTTAAAGTCATCCCTATCTCCTCTAGGTACTAATTTGTGGAACTTATTACTTCTTTTATCCAAAAGTTGTTTTTTTGCAATTATTATAATGACATCTGCATATGTTAACAGAATTGAAATTCTTAACCTTTCAGGTGTTATATAATCCACCTAGTTCATTTTGTAATTTATTTTGCATACAATCACATTTATAACTAATGCAAAGAGTATGCAACATTGAATAGCCCTGTCTTTTACCACTCTTCATATGTACCTCTTGGCTTAACCAACCAATTACAGGTATTTTTACTTTATTATTACTATACACTGACATACACAATTTACTGACTTTCTCACTTATATTACATTCTTTCATTATTACCCATAAGATTTCATATCCAATTGTATGAAATGCCTTATAAAGGTCTCCTTTTATGATTTTCACTTCTTTTCTATTCATAATAACCTTCACAATTTCTCAGACTATCGTTAATAATTCTTGACAACCCTTCCCCTTTATACTGTACATACTGTCTTCCATAATATTTTCCATTTTAGTTTCAAATCTCTTTTGTATTATTTTCATAAAGATTTTATAATCATTATTATTCAAAACTATCAGTCTCCAGTTTTTAAATTATATCTTCCTTTTTCCATATGAATTTAAGTATTCACTACATAAATCTTTATAAATAAAACCTTCATTTAACCATTCATTCAAAATATTTAAAAAAACATTTTTTGGCATTCCCTTAAATTTTTATACATTTCATACCCTATTCCATCTGGTCATGCAGACATATTTATATTTACTTGTCCTAATACTTTATCTAGCTCATTTAATGAACTCTCTTTTTCCAACTCTTTATTCTATTTTTCTGTTAACTTTTTTACTTTCCATGTTTTATTCACTGCCTCCTTTTTTTCTTTAAACATGTCTTGCACATATTGTTCTACACAGGTCTATATTATAACAATGAACGATCAAATGATCGAACGTTGTTATATCAAACTCAAAAGTTCAAATTTGCAACACATTGAAGTAGGGGAAAAAATCGCAAATCCCAAAAAAAAAAAAAAAAACATTCAAACATTACATAAAGTGGGGGGCTTGGCCCCCGCACCCTCCCTACTTAAATATACCAACTCCAAGATCGCACTACAGTGTCAAAAATGGCAAAGTGATGGAAGCAGCCAGGAGACTTCTTTCCCAGGGAAAGAATTTGCTTATATGCCACTCCATCATTTTGCTTTTTTGACATTTGAAGTTCGACCAAGACACATTCGACAAAATGCATCTTCGGTCTTCTGATAGGAACCCATTCTATACTATTCAAAATATTTTCCTGAGTTATTTCTATTTCTTCTTTTACATTTTTATTTCTCTCATTACACTGCCATCTTCCTTTACTAATCTGCTTAAATAATTCAACATTTCTTCTCTTTTTCCTTGTATAAAAATCTTTTCTTATATAAAAATTCTAGTATTTTTCTTGATTTCTTTCATATAATTTATTTCTTTGTTAAAGTACTTGTTATCAGTATGTTCTAAGTCTTCCAATGCATTGTTATATATTATTTTATATTTTTCTTTCTGTACTTTTCTCACATTATATTGCCACTATACTTTTTATATTTTTCCTTAAATGTCATTTACCATTCAGGCCAATTTTTATAAAATGTTCTCTTGGTAATATGATTTTACGTAACTGCATTATTACTCTCTTTCCTTCTTCATTCCATGATTTCTCATTACCCCTTTTATTCATTTGCCTAGTTTTATATATCCCTTGTTTTCCTTTATCTCTAGCATATTGCAAGATGATCAGAAAATCCAGTTTCCACTACCTCTCCTTCTCCTATAACTAAATCTTCTGATACTATAAAATAATTCATTTCAGTTCTATACATACCCCTTTTGTAAGTCCACAGATTTGTGTCCCTAAGTTTTAACTTACCACATCTTGCTACATAACTTCTAACATTTTTCTTTTATCTTTTGCATTCTTCTTACACTTGCCTCTAAAATCACAATTAAAGTCTCCTGTTATTATAATATTCATATTTATCACTGCATAGTCTAAAATCTAATGAAATATTTTTTCCCTCTCTTTACAATTAGTGTAAGCATATAATGTTATAATTCTACATTGGTTAATCTTCCCATTTTTGCTAAAGTTACATCTAATATGGCTATTCCAGAACATCTCTTATTTCCCAAATTCCAGATTATCTTTCCTCCCTATAGTTTCTCTGTTTATAACCTTTCTTCATTTGTTAAAAATCATGTGTCTTCTAATATAATTACATCTATATCACATGTATTACACCACTCCAAAATCCCTATTCTTCTTATTATACCCTTAGTACTATTCACACTTAAAGAAAGCACTCTAAAATTTTCATTTTTCCCTTTGATTCATGGTTTCCTAAGTTTATAGCTAATTACTAGACTCTCTTTCTTATCATGCCATTCTAAGCCTAGCCAACTTCCCTCCCAAAGATGAGAATCAAACACTGTACCTTGTGTCTGTGAGGCAAATACCTTAATGATTATACCAGCTCCCAGTCATTAGCTGTATATATTCTTTTTCATCCGTTACTATTCTTTTTTCTTTTGTCCGTATCCATTTAAATTTTCTTTTTCTGTCATCTACCCTTTTACCAATAGCATCCTTTGGTACTTACGTACTATTGCAACTACATTCCGAAGAGGGCAAATGGTTCATTTCCAAGCCGTACTCCTGCCGAGATACATAGTGAACAAAGGGGCTAAAACAGGGACATGTTTTAAATGTTGCTCTTAGAAGGTTGCTAGAATAACAGGGCATGTGTTATCATGTATTTTTCTGGAGGAAATAAAGTCTGAAATGCAAATTATTGTCATTATTTAGTGGCATCATTCCACAGTGATTTGCCAGAGAAACACAACTTTTTAAGAGGAACAGACCAAAAATACGAGGCATAAATATGGACATTCTGCTAAAATCTAGACAGTTGAGAGGTATGACAATGACCTTTCAGGCTTGTCAGATAATGTTTCTGCCGTCAAAGTAATTGTAATGTTACTGGTCTGTGCTTCATCCTGTGATGTTAAGAACAACATCAAACAGTCCCGATCCTTGGCTGATGTAAAACCATCCCATTTCATTTTCTCCCTATCTCTAATGATGTTTTACTATTGAACAATATTTTATTTGAAGGATGCTTCATGCTTCCTTTAGTTTTGCTGTCTTCATAGGGTCTATATTATGGGTCTATGTTAAAACAACAAATGGAATAAATTTTGAACGCTCTGATGAGCGAAAACTCATATGATCGATATTGTTATTCTGGGGGGATGCACCCCCCACACCCCCCTTAAAAATATATTCCAACTCTGAGATCGCACTACAGTGAGGAAAGGACAAATTTTCCAATCTTCACTGTATCACGATCTCACAGTATCGATGTCGATCATATGCGTTTTTGCTCATCGGAGCGTTCGAACTTTATTCTGTTAGTTGTTTTAACATAGACCCTATATTATAACCATGAAACCTCACATACGCAAATACAGAAATGTTGACACATATTGACCGAACCGCAGAAACACTGACTGTCCTGAACTGCGAGATTCAAAATGTCGAATCGGCATAGTTGGCCATCCTCACCGCCCACTATGTACTACCTACCCAAACAAAATAAATAATCTAGATACATGCACTTAACAAAACCCTACTTCTAACCCTAAACTAAAGCTTACATATATTACTATTTATGCACTTACCTTAACCCGCACCCTAACCCTAAGGTCCGTAACTATTGCACATGTACCTTAAGGAGCTATACCGGAGAAGGGCCAACTGTGAAGATTCGACATTTCGAATTTCATGCTTCAGGATGTTTGGAGTTTTCTCGGTTTGCTCAATATGTGTTGACATTTCTGTATTCGCGCAACTGCGGTTTCACAGTTGTAATAGGTAACCATCTTCATAGTGTTTATTGTGGATGCGCATGCAGCATTTGTACCTGTACATTAATCAGTAGAAACTAAAACATAAATTTTGGTCTATTTCCACTTTAGTAATGTGGGTACTCAGGTAAAAACTATGAAGACAACAAAACTGAAGGAAGCATGAAGCATCCTTTAAACAAAACATTGTTTCAACACTAAAACATCATTAGAGAGAGAGAGAGAAAAAAAAAGTAAACAGCTTGGAAATGAGCTGTTTGACCTGTTCAGAATGTGGTTGTGATAATACGTAAATACCCATTCTTTTTTATTTACTACCTCCCAATTTATGTGTTTATCACTTATTTCAGAACCTTCTCCTATGTCCTTTTTATTATTTTTCTATTTTTTCTCCTACTTCTATTTTTCTCTTTGTTCATTTTCTTCTTTTTCTTTTTCTTACCCTGATTTTCATTTTTGCAATCCATCCATAAATGTACAGTCTTGTTACATTTATAACATCATGTCCCATTTCCCCAAAAATATAATATTTTCTTTTGTCACAGTTACTTTTCAAATGTCCTTCTTTTCACACAAAAAACATGTTTTGGGTTGTCCCAAGTGTTTTACAACACCCTTATTTCCCTCCACATTTATCATACGTGGTATATGTATATATTTTTTCTCTTGCTATTTTTGCTACATTACAATCTTAGCCACCAGTCAATAAACCATTTTGTCGAACTTTTGCAATGTCCAGTACTCCTTTACATAAAGTTTTCAAATGAGTTTTCAAAATATGTCTTTCTACCTCTGTTCAAAATTGTACTTAAATTTTCTCTTCTTTTGCTTCCCTGTTAATTTTTTTATCACCTAAAGATTCCATGGGTTACAGCCATTCTTTTTTATAGTCTCCAATAAAAGTTTCCATTGAAAAAACAGTCTTAAATATAATGCCACAAAATGTCTCTTACTCTTACCTCATGTGTTTTTATGCCCAAAGGAGCTATTAAATTGTCCAACAACTGTCCATTCCTTTGTTTTCTTTACTTTAAATCCTTAACAGGTACTTCCATTTTTCATTTTCTTCTGCCTTCTTTTCTGCTACTCTACTTTTGCCTTTTTTTAACTTTCTCAGTATATTTTTTCTTTTCTGTCCCAAAACTATTCTTCAGGATTGCCTCTGCATCCTCCTTTTGAATTTTCTCCATAATGTCTCCCCAGGAAACATTGATTTCATTTTCTGGCTCACTGTGCACCACCATTTCCTTAAGTAAATCATCCCAAAATCTTCCTGACTGGAGGTTTGTAATTATACATACATTTGCTGACTCATCTCCATCAAACAGATTTCTTTGGAACATCTCCTCAGAATCCTGCATGCATTCTCTGGTCTTGATATTTGCTTTCTGCTCCATTTTCCTCACCACTCCATCATCTCCTTCTCTCTCCATCTGCATCCCCATTTCTCTAGACTGCCTCTTCACCTGGAATGGAAACAGGAACTGATCCTTCAAAATGGGTACCACTCGCAACAGTGATGAGTAGGGGAAGTTCTCTGGCATTCTGACTAAATGTCTCCTAGTCAGTATGAATGCCACCTCAAGGTCCTACCACTGAAAAGAGGTCATTGACCTAGCAACTAACCCAATCAACAAGGAGTGAGTAAAATAAATATTGTTTGCCTAACTACTGTGGGAACATCCTCATGCTCCTTACTGATGCACACGTTTTAAAGATTTGTTACCCATTTTTCTAGAACAAACATGTTACTACATAATAGGATCCAAAAAGACAGTGGTGGCAGGAAATACAGAAAATAGAGTTTTATTCAATTTCAGGAGCTAAAATATTAGTCCACTTGCTTTGCAATCTCAGAAGAAAATAATCAGTGCATTCATAACAGTGCCTCATGCACACCACTGCTACCTTATAACCAACAAGAAAGCCCCAGATTGCAGACCTGACCTAGGCCAAAATCTCAGCTCCACACTCCAAGGTTTGTTCCAAGGCCTTAATTCCACCTCTAAATTTGGGTGTTTTAACCAGGTATAATCCACAGGCTACACTCCACAAATTAGCCTGACTGGGCCCCTCACTTACTTCATGCTTGCTGTTTTGCCTTTCAGATTCTCCTTCAGTAAGGGACTAACTTCTTACATTTAGCCCTCTAGGGTGCCTAAGTAATTAGCAGTTATGATCTATGAGAAAGTTACCACAATCCATGCATTCTGAGAAGCCATTTAAAGGCACATACATGTTTTCCATAACTAACATTACAATATCACAATGTTATTAACCTTTACACAATATTTGCAGATTCAACAGGCCCATCATGTCACAGTGTACTCATGTACACACACACACACACACACAGACACACACACACACACACACACACACACATGTACATATATATATATATATATATATATATATATATATATATATATATATATATGTAGACATAAATGCTCTGAAAGTCAGATACAGCTCTGTAAGTCAGATACTTTTATTGTTCTATTTTATACAGAAAATGTACAGAACAATTTTAGTCATTTTGTAAATGGCAAATTAGCAGAAAATGTAACTTAATAGACAGCAAAAAGATGCTGGCTAATAATAAGATGATAATGTTAGAAGCAGGCAGAGGTAGAAGTATATGAAAATGTACAACTGTAATAATTATAATGATAATTGTATATTTCAGAGTACTCCAATGTTGTTTCTGGTAACAAAGAGTCACTGCATATTTGCTGATCCAAGCTCTGCTAAGACAAAGGATGTCATTAGCTTGACTGACATTGCCCAGCTTTCTACAAGCAAGTATTCTGATGGGATAATAGCCCTGCACTTGAAACAGGTAAGAAACTATATTTGCACTCATGATTGTCCATGTAGGCTTAGTATACAGCAATCTGACCTTTTTGGTTTGATGACTGCTGTGATGTAGTTCTAGACTTTCTACAGGTGACAGTGTATTCCATAGTTCAGCATTAGTGAACTCTTCATTGCTTAGTTACTATAATGCATTTGAGATGCTATGATGAATAATTTTTATTGCATACATTTGTAATACGTATAACCTTAGATTTTCTGATATTGAAAATATATGCCAGAGTGAATGTTTTTTTTAAATGAGAAGCAAATATCGTATCCTGTTATATAGTTACTGATTTAGTATTTATACCTTTAATACCTTGTTTACACTATCAATATATCTCTCAAATGTATGTATTTTGAATGCAGCATTTATTGCTATCATTGAAATTATTTTAAGCTTCCTGTTGTGTAATATGAGGATCATATAGTATCACATCCAGGTTTATGGTAAAGAGTGCCAATGCAGTAGTAGAAAGCGTAATTGTAGGAACCAAGAACTCAGTGACATAAAGTTATACGGGGACCACAAGCAGGGCTCAATACAAACAAATTTCAGTTTTATTCAACAGTTTAACACTTTTTTCCATGTAAAGGGCTTCTTCAGAACTGAGTACAACTAGCAAATACATACACATTTATACAGTCATGTGACATTCACTGTAACTGAAACTTAAAAGCGCCAAGTTAAAAATCATTTAAAATATTAAACAGAGAACTATAAGTAACAAACACTGTGTTATAAAATGTAAACAAAGTAAAAATAATAAATCCTTTTCCAGTTTTCTCCAATAAATTCCAGCCTCCTCTTATTAAGACACCAGGAATTTATTTTGACTGCAGGTTAGAGATTGCCTTCCCTATCAAGAATTGATATCAGAATATAGGCAAAGAGTAAAAAATAGAGGGTCCTAAATGAAAGATCAGCACTGGTAGAATTTTTAGCAGAATCTAGAACAGAAGCTGTCATTAAAAAAGGAATAATTAGTAGAGCATATAAAATATTGCATGATAACTATAAGAATCAATCAGAGGACATTAGAAAGGATTGGAAAGAGAAACTGGATAAGCAGTTCAGAAAGAAACAATGGGATGATATATTTTTGTATGTCTCCAAAATATGAAACAAAATGTAGAAGATATAGGATTTTTGCTTGGAAATGTTTACATAGATATTTTTATACCCCAAGTAGACTCCAGAGAATTTTTTCTCAGGTAGACAGCAAATGTTGGAGGTGTGATGGGGAAGGAAGAGGTAATTGGAAACATGTTTTCTGGGAGTGCAGTGAGTTGATGCACATTAAGGATTTCCTGTGGGATGCACTGTTGGAGATGTTGGGTGGGCAGATTGTTGTACTGAGGGAGATGATTTTTCTGATCTATGATACAGAATCGGAATTGCCTAGACATGGTAAGGCCTTGCTGTGTCTAATTATGGTGGCTGACAAAAAAAAAATTGCTAGAAAAATGAAATCAAAATCTAAACCAACTATACTAGAAGTACTGAATATAGAAACAGACCTAAAATAACTAGAATTGAAATCATTAGAAAAGGGTAGGAGCAAACTACAAAGAAAAAAATTGGAATTGTGGGAACAATACATACGGGGAAGGAATGAGGTTTAAAAGAAGACAGGACTTAAGTGAGCTGTGTAATGTTTGACTGAAAATGATTCGGTCGATTATAAGTGATGTATAATGTTTGCAACTGGGAGTGTGTCAGTATGGTTTGTGATGTAAAATGCTTCCAACTAGGATTGTGTCAGTGTGGTTTGTTTTTATTTATATAAATGTATGATTGCCTATGTCATAAGTGATGGTTTAATAAAAATGTTTCTTATTTGAAAAAGACAGGAATTGAATAATTTATGTAATGTTGCTTAGGTTATATGATGTATAGTAATATAGGTGAAGTATAATGTTTGTAAACGTGAACTTGTTAATACAGTTTAATTATTTTTATATAAATGTAAATCGGCCTATGTTATGAGTGATAATTCAATAAAGGTGTTTAAAAAAATAAAACTTTGCAACACTCATTTTTAAGATCTTGCTAATTGAAATATAGTCATTTAGCCCTGGGGGTGCTCCTGCTTCAAAATCAAGCTGCCAAGCTAGTTCTCTGACCTTAATTATTATCTCCCAAGGTCTGCCCCTAGGGTCAATTGGGACATCTTCCAAGATGCAAGGCAAATATCCTTCTGTTTTGCATTTCGAATGTGTGTCTGATGTAACAGGCAAGAGGCACAATCAACTAATCTAAAAGGGTGGCGAAAGCCAAACACACTCTGGCTAGGCTTATAAATGCCCTAGGGCAGATAGCCTAGTATCAGCCTATGAACCTATGAACCTATGAAGAGAGTGAACAATAAGAGTACAAACGTTTATAACTGTGACAGTAAAGGGGTGATCTACCTGGCTAAATGCAAAACTCGTAATTCCTTCTGTGTTAGGAAAACCAAAAGAAGTTTCAGAAAAAGAATATTTGCACATTTATATGATATAACCAAGATGAAGGAGACTATTGCTCTTTATAGACACACTATATATGTTATGTTTGTATATATAATTAACAATGTTTAACTATTTATGAATTATCAGTGATTTTTAGCCTAGTGTTTGCCTTACTAAATGTACCTTTATTATAAATTCTAGTAGATTTAGAAGACCATAATATCTTATCATTTTTAAACATCTTTATTAAATTATCACTTAAGATATAGACAAACGTGTATTAATAAAGAAAACAAAACATATTAGCAATTATTTCCATTTACACACATTACACCTCACATATCTTTTCTTTCATTGTAACTATCAAGTCCAGCATTACATAAATTGCTGAATTCCTGCCTTCCCTTAAACCTCACTTCTCTTCCTGAATATTATTCTATGTGTATTATTCCCACAATTTCCATTTATTTCTATGTAGTTTTCTCCTTCACTTTTCTAAAGATCCCACTTGCAGTTTTTGTATCTCTTTTATAATACTCAGTACTTCAAATACAGTGGGTTTAGATTTTGATTTCCATTTTCTAGCAATTGCATTTTTAGCAGCCAACAGAATTAAACCTAATAAGGCCTTACTAGGTCTAGGCAATTCAAATCCTATGTCCCTAGGTGAGGAAATGTTTTTTGAAATCTAACTGGGGTATAAAATACTATACAAACACTTGCAAACAAAGATCCTAAACCTTCTGGACTTTGTTGCATACTTGAGATCCATAGATATGTCCTCCCATTGTTTTCATGTAAACTGTTTTTCTAGTCTCTCTTCTTAGTCTTTTCTAAGCCCCTCTGCTTGTGTTTTATAGTTATCATGCAGCAGTTTATATCTACTAATTATCGCTTTTTTAACAGCAGCTTATTTTCTAGATTCAACTAAAAACTCCACCAGAGCTGATCACAGAAGACGCTGTGGAGAATAATTAATAAAGAGTTGAAGGAATTTATCTGAGGAGGAAAGAGGGCAAGAGTTAAGTGGGATAAGCTGGTCCTTACAGTAGAAGAAAGTGGTTTCAGATAATCTGATTTGAAGGGATATTTTTAGAGGTACACAATTAAGGCTCATATATATAACACAAGCAGAAGGTTATAATTCAATATGGAAAGGGGGTGATGATGAAGCGGGGGAGGGTTCAAGAAATAAAGAGAGTGAGGTGTTTTGGATGCACATCTCTAAGGAGAATAACAACAATCATGCAGAATAGTATATTCATAAAGCAGAAGAAAGTATTCTAAGAGCTAAGCCAACACAAGGATGGAGAAGGATTTTGCCTATAGACCTGACTGCAAGTAAGGGTACAGAAAATAGGCAAGAGGGGGCTGGAATTTCCTCTAGAAAACTAGCAAAGGAACCAAGGTGTTGTGAGAAAATGACTAGAGAGGGAAAGGTAAAAGAGTGGATGAGGCCAAGAAGAGACTTGGATTGCAGGTTAGAGACTGCCTTTTTTACCATTGATTGATCATAGGAAGTTACTAGGCTAATGTCCCTAGGGCCCTTACAAACATAGCCAAGTTCTAACCTTATTTCCATGATAAGCACCTATCGTCCCTGCCCAAGAGGAACACAGGTGGACCCCCCTCGGGTGAATTTATAGTTACCCATCCAATCGTCCAGATTGTGTTTGAAGAGGGCCAGTGGGGGTCAGCTGTGATAGTTACTTCAAATGAGACTGATTTGTGGTCAGATCTCACCAGGGAAGACCTCACAGTGGGGATGATACAGTGGTCCCCCATATTGGTAAGCACCAGATCCAGCATGTTGGCACCACTTGTAGGGGTGTCAACCAGCTAGTTCAGGGCATTGGAGTTAATGAAGTTGAGTAACCTTTGGGAAAGTGAGTTTGAGTGTGAGTAATTTACCCATTTGATGGGTGGTTAGTTAAAGTTACCCAAAACCATGATGTTCGGATGTATCTTGAAAGACTCAAGTAGATTCAAATAGGCAGAGTGAGTGTACTGATTCCTAGAGGGGGTCCTGTAGCTGATAATGAGACCTGACAAAGGGGGCAGTACAGTTTTTATGGATAGCATAATATACGAGGCAAAAATGATGAAAATATTAGATGATGATACTAAGTATACAAGAACATCATTAAACGAGATTAATATTGCTAACAACATTTTTTTTTAACTTTAATTGACCTTTTGCTGCAGGGAACAATATGTACTTGGAGCTTTCTCTCCTATAATTGTATTAACTGCCAATATATTTTTTGTATGTACTTGAAGCTTTTCTCCTCGGGCCTCCATTGAAAAAGGGCTCAATATGGCCCAATGGACTTTCCCGGTTAACAAACTACAAATAAATAAATAAATCTTAACACATTTAAGTATTTACATACAGACAAGCCAAGAGTTCCGTCCATATTTGGAATTCCAAAGGTACATAAAAACCTTTTGGATCCCCCTTGAGACCCATTGTGGCTTCAGAAAGATCCGTTACTGCCCGTTTAGCAAACCTTTTAGATTTTAAACTTAAAGAAAATGTCCTTGATGGGAGCCAATGTACTGAAAGACTCATGGGACATGTTGAAAAGTATAAAACCAAACCTATTTAATGATAAAATTATTTTCATTACTACTGTTATAATAGATTTATTTACCTCCATACCACACAAAAAAGGAATCTGTTGGTTTGAGGAGGCTTTAGTTAAATATAGGAAAGTTACCAACAATGATTTTAGCACTAATGGATGTGGTTTTAAGAAACAATTTTATATACTACGAAGGCAAATTCTTCCAGCAATTTCAGGGTGTGGCAATGGGAGCTAGATGCTCCCATATATGTGCCAACATTATTATTTTCTATTGGGAGGAAAAATATATATTTAGGTCAGAGTATGGAAAATGTTGGACTTTTTATAAGCGATACCTGGATTATATTTGTTTATTTTGGATTGAAACTGAGGCTACATTTTCAGAATTTTTAATTATATCTCCAGGACCACTTCCTTTTTAAAATTCACTTACAAAATAGAATATGAATAGATGAGTTATTTAGGTCCATAGGTTCATAGGTGCGTACTAGGCTAATGGCCCTGGAGCCTTTACAAGCCTAGCCCATAGGATTACCCTGGCATTGTGCCACCTGACCTTAGTTCCCAGTGCCTCTGTAGAGTAGAGCCACTGGAGAGATTCCCCGGGTGAATTTTCTATTTCCCATCCACTCATCAAGTTTTCTCTTGAAGAGGGCCAGTGAGGTGGCATGGGCACCTCTCTGGGTTATGAACGCATCCCTCCAGCTTGTTCTGTTGATTGTGGTAATGAGGTTAAGGTCTCCAGAGCATGTGGTGCGGAGGGATTGGGATTTCTTTAGGTGTAGCATTTCTAACAGAGCTGGGTCAGATATGGCTTTATAAGTCAAGCAGAGATTGCCTCTAAGTAGGTGATATGAGACAGAGAATAGTTGGAGATTTTGCGTCTGTCCATATAGGATAAGTGTTAAGGCCTAGGATCCTCTTTGTGAGGTACTTTTGCAGCCTCTCCAGTTGTTACAAGTGTCTAGTGAGGTACATGCCAAATGGGGCATAGTACTCAATGACCGGCCTAATGAGGGAAGAGTAGAGGGACACAATGACCTCTTTCTTCCTAGATGCAAAACCCTTAGTAATGAGATGTGCTACATAGAAGGATTTTCTGACCACAGTGGCAATGTGGTGGTCAAAAGAGACGTTGCTGTCAACCTGTGTTTCCATATCTCTTATAATGCCTTCTGTTTTCAGTGGACTACCATCGATGTGGTAATTCATGGAAACCAGGTTTTTTCAAAAGGGGATGACAATGCATATTTTGACATTGAGCTTAAGGCCATGGTTCTGACACCAGTCGTTGGTCTCAGTGAGGCCTTTCTGTATGATGTCAGCATCACTTGAGGAATTAATAATAGCTCCCAACTTGCAATCATCTGTGAACTTTGTCAGTCAGAGTCCCTTCGTGTTGGCCTGGACTTCAGAGAAGTAGATACCAAACAGGAGAGGACCCAGGACCAAACCCTGTGGGACTCCACTCGTGACTAGTCGGCAGTCTGACTTGGAGTCAGCTACTTTCATACTGTGGGTTCTATCTGTGAGCCAGTTTGCAACCCACCTAGTGATATTGGGGTTGATGCCTAGTTTAGTGAGTTTTTCTATTATTCCTGAGTGGGGAATGGTATCAAAGGCCTTGGCCAGATCAAGGTAGGCTGTATGAACTATCCTGCCTTCATCCACAGCTCCGGCGACTGACTCAAAGAAGTTGACCAGGTTAAGCAGGCATGATCTACCCTTCAGCAAACCAAACTGTGTGGGATCCAGAGTTTGGAGATTCCCTATATCCTTGTTTATTAGGTCCATGATGATGCTTTCCATAGCGTATCCATTGTGTATCAGACTCATCAGGCTAATGGGGCGATAGTTCCCAGGGTCTGTAGTCGCTCCTCCTTTTGTGGAGAGGGATGAGTGCAGCATTGCACCATTCAGTAGGGACAAAGCCTGAGGTGAGGCTATGATTGAACAGGGCACACAGGTGAGGTGCCAGTTCACTCTATAGTTCATGCAGAATACTGCCAGGGATGTTGTCAGGTCCCATAGAAACTGTATTCTTGGCCTTGGACAGTGCTGTTTTAATCTGTGCAGCAGTAATACTGGGTGCCTGGCAATCTCCTGGTATTGTGATTGGTCCTTTGGTGGGGGAGAGAGGGGTAAATCTGGCACTGAATCTGTCAGCCAGTATGTTGACAATATCTGTTGGCTCAGTATAGGAGGTACCATTGTGCAATAGCTCAGAGCAAATCTGGGTATTGCCGTGGAGATTCTTTACATAACTATAGAAGGCCTTGTGGTTGTCTGTACTATCTATTACAGTTCTGTTTTCATAGCCAGTTTTAGAGGATTACATGAGGGATCTCAACTTTTTGTTGAGGCTGATAAGGGAGTTTTTCCAGTCTTGGGATTTTACCTTCTAAAGCATCAGTTTCCTTGTTCTGTTGTAGATTGGTTTCCTTTATTGGAGGAGAGCGTCTTGGTTCTACTGGGTATGGCGAGATCCATGCATTTGTGTACGTGTTCGTACAGTGCAATGGTGTATGATTCAGTGGTCATGCAACTATTCACCATTTGCATGGGTGCTGTGACGTTAGCCACCTCTGTTTTTAGGAGCCCAAAGTTAGCTTTGCATACGTTTTTATGGTGGTTACCTTTGTGGGGGGTGGGAGGGATGTGAATTTCCAAGGTGATTAGTTTGTGGTCAGATCTAACCAGGGAGGAGTTGACTATTGGTGTACAGCAACGTTCACCCATGTTAGTAATGACCAGGTCATGGATGTTGCTACCTCTAGTGGGGGTAAGAAAGAGCTGGTCCAGGACATTGGAATAATGAATTCCAGGAAACATTGGGCAAGTGTATTGGTACATGAGTAGTTTTCCCAGTTAATGGAGGGTTAGTTGAAGTCACCCAGTATAAGAGTGTTAGGTTGGACCCTAATATTCTACAGGTTGCTTAGGAACATGGAGTGTGAGTCTTGGGACATGGTTGGGGACCTATAGCAGGCTACGACCTGAATCACTGTCCTACCCAATGTTAGCTGCACCTGAAGTATCTCTGATGTGTTATGTTGGGCTACCAGTCTGGAGGTGTGTGCATCCTTTATGAATATGGAAACACCACTGCCTTTGGAGCTTCAGTCCAAGTTCTGAGGCCGAATGGCATGGAATGAGTTATAGCCTGGTAGTGCAGGGGTGCTTTCTGATGCCCTGAACCAGGTCTCTATTACAGCACAAATTATGTTCTCCATTTTAAGGAGTACTTTGAGCGAGTGCATTTTGAGATTTAGACTTCTAGCGTTGAGCAGCAAGGCCCACAGATTGCATTTGATTGTAGCTGTTATGGTGGTAATTTGGTCTTTGGAGCACCGCCTAAAAAAGGTACTATAGGGGTGGCAAGAGCCTTGCCCAGGGATGACAGATCCAGGCCATCTCTGGCAAAGCATCGAGATCTGTCAATCATGTCATCCCAGGCAGACAAATACTGGATTGCCTTAGAATGACACCAGAAACTTAGCCATTTGTTGAAATCAATCATTTTCTGCTTGTACTGTCGTATCATTCTGGGTGATGGTGGAAGCTGCTCAGGGCTAGGGTCATACCCACCTGGGCTATATCATCTGAGAGCTCCTCCATGTTTCTTTTCATGTAGTCCAGGGAGGTACATCTCAGGTCATTCACACCCACATGTACAATGACAGAGTCGTATTTGTACCTGTTGTTGCGGGACCTGGAGTGTGTGCATTATGTGGTGGATCCTGGCACGTAACAGGCAGCTGATTGTTACTTTCTCCTTATTCAACCTAGTGAGTGGGACATCAGTGTGCCTCACTATTGAGTCACCTATGATTAGTGTGTCGGCCATGCTGTTTTGCCTTAGGGACATTAGTTGAGTAGTACACTGTTTAAGACAGTTATGTGTCTCGTGATTAGTGTTGTGTTGTGGTAGTTGAGTGCATTTCTGCCTAGGAGGTCTTTGCTGTTTGGGTCGATTTTTATTGAGAGCCTCCCCAAAGGTGGTGTGTGGTTTGTGTTTTTATGTGAAGGCAGTGCTGGTGTGTGTTCTGGACAGCTATGTCTTCCATGTTGGTGTGGTGCAAGTGTTGACCTTTTCTTCTTGACCAGCTATTTTGGTCTTGGCTGGAGAGTGCGTGGCTTCCAATTTAGATATATAAGTGCATCTCTCACAAGTTTGAGTGTTGGGAGGTAAGAGGAGAGAGTTGTCAGTGTACATGAGGGAGTTGCTACATTGCCTTAGGATGCCCAAGTTCACTAGGTTAATAGGAGAAAGCAGAGGGAACTGACCTTTAGACATGCCTGGAGGGCTGGGCATTAATAATAAGTACTGGAGCTGTTTTTTTGTAGAACATTTAGTGCTGGTAGCACTTTTGTGTGCTACAATAATTGCTAGAAAAAGTCTGGTAAAGTACTAGACTAATAAGTCAGTAAAAGTGCAGGAGAGGAGAGAGCTAGCAGATCTAAGGGAACATTTGAAAAGCAGACTTTTTGACACCACTCAGAAGCGTACAAACAGTCATGGATACAGCAAATCTGTATCTGGACTAGACTAGTTACAGAAAAGGCGGGAAAGAAGCACAAATTTGGGCTTTTAATCCAGCAAGTTGAAAGAGATGGAAAAACTGCCCAAACAGTCAATAAACTGCGATTTCTGGGCCAGAAACCACTCCTCTTGTGGTAGATAGGCTACTTAGTGCTTACCACTCCCACTGATAAGCTAGAAGGTTTCCCTCCAACACAGAAAGGCTTGGGGGCTCAGAAGCTTACAAGCAGTCCTGGATACAGCAAGATTGTATCTGGACTACACAAGTTACAGGAAAGACAGGAAATAAGTGCAAATGCGGGCTTTTAAACCAGAAAGTTGAAAGAGATGGAAACACTGCCCAAACAACTAATAAACTACAATGTCTGGGCCAGAAACCACTCCTCTTGTGGTAGATAGGCTACCTAGTGCTTACCACTCCAACTGATAAGCTAGAAGGCTGCCCTCCAACACAGGAAGACTTGGGGGCTCAGAAGCTTACAAACAGTCCTGGATACAGCAAGTCTGTATCTGGACTAGACTATTTACAGGAAAGGCAGGAAATAAGTGCAAATGCAAGCTGTTAAACCAGAAAGTTGAAAGATATGGAAAAACTGCCCAAACTGCCAATAATCTACAATTTCTGGGCCAGAAACCACTCCTCTTGTGGTAGATAGGCTACCTAGTGCTTACCACCCCCACTGATAAGCTAGAAGGCTTCCCTCCAACACAGAAAGGCTTGGGGGCTCAGAAGCTTACAAACCGTTCTGGATACAGCAAATCTGTATCTGGACTAGACTAGTTACAGGAAAGGCAGGAAACAAGTGCAAATGCAGAAAACAGGTGCATCCAGAAAGATGAAAGAGATAGAAAAAACTGCCCAAACAGCCAACAGACTACAATTTCTGGGCCAGAAACCACTTCTCTTGTGGTAGTTAAGCTACCTAGTCCTTACCACTCCCATTGGTAAGCTAAAAAACTTCCCTCCAACACAAGAAAGGCTTAGGGGCTCAGAAGCTTACAAACAGTCCTGGATACAGCAAATATTTTTCTGGACTAGACTTGTTACAGGAAAGGCAGCAAACAAGCACAAATGCGTGCTTTTAAACCGGAAAGTTGAAAGAGATAGAAAAAAACTGCCCAAACAGCAAATAAACTACAATTTCTAGGACAGAAACTACTCCTCTTGTGGTAGATAAGCTGCCTAGTGCTTACCACTCCCACTGATAATCTAGAAGAATTCCCTCCAACACAGAAAGGCTTGGGGGCTCAGAAGCTTGCAAACATTCCTGGATACAGCAAATCTGTATCGGGACTAGACTAGTTATAGGAAAGGTGGGAAATAAGTACAAATGTGGGCTTTTAAACCAGAAAGTTAAAAGAGATGGAAAAACTGCCCAAACAGTTAGACATTGCTTTAAGAAAGGCCAATATTAGTTTTAGGTCAACAGTTTATAGAAAGGACACATTTTCAAATCCATATTTGTTTTATACTAGTGCCCACCCTTTTTATCAGAAAAGGGGTTTAGTTAAGGGACAGTTCGTGAGTGGGAGCAGAATGACCTCAAAAGACAGTGATTTTTTTTAAAGGAATGTGATTTTTTTGAACTGTTTGTTTAAAGAGATGGGTTACCCCGATAGTCTATTGAAAGAAATAGAACTAGAAGTTATGGAAGGTAGAAAAAGTAGATTTGCACCCATTTTAGGTAATGAAAACACCTCGTTAGTGTTACAAATGATATGGCAAACACCTGTAAAAATGAATTTGAAGATGCTTTCATTACTGACTACAATGGTGGTGCAGCTGTGATGAGGGACATTATAGAGGGAGAGTGAGCTAGATTTAATAGCATCTCAAACTTCAATGCTATTTTTAAAAAAAACTTTTAAGTTTATTTATAGAAAAGGATCAAATATCAAGAATATACTAGAAAAAAATAATAGCGGTAAAACATTTAATAATAATTTTCTTGGGTGGCGAAAGCCAGGGTACCTTTTTGGCTAGGCTTATATAGACCCTAGGGCCAATAGCCTAGTACCTACCTATGAACCTATGAAAGGTAGTGGACACCTTTAAATGTTGTTGCCCACAGTGTCCCTTTGTGAATCAAGGTGAAAGTATACAAATGATTAGTAGAGAAAAATGGATTAATAGTAGAAGTTTTGCAAATTGCAATACAAGTGGAGTGGTGTACATGGCATTGTGCAACAAGTGCACATCATTTTATGTAGGAAAAAAACAAAAGAAAATTGAGAACCAGAATATATGAACATGGTTATGATATAAGGAACAAAAATGTTAACAGAACACTATACAAACACAATTTATTATGTCAAGAAGGCACTTACCACTTTTTTGTTTTAGAAGTAGTACCTAAGGAGGGTAGACTAGATGGGAGACTAGATTTGAATATAGGAAGCTATATTGGCAAATAATATCAGAGGCTACAAAACCACTGGGGCTTAATGAAACAGTCTCCCTGGCCCCTGTTTTAAAGCTTACAGCAGCAAAACTGTAAAATTATTTTAATCTGACCACTGGATGGCATAAAAGGACATGAATTAGAAATGGGAGATGTTAAACTCTAGAAACTTTTTAATAGGTATATATTTAATTAAATATTTATGATATTTTATTAAGATACTCTATTATGGAAGGTTTTGTAAGTTTTATTTACTATATATAATTGCATTTAAGATAAATTTAGGTTTATATATATATATATATATCTCCCTGTCATATGATAGAAACCTCATTTGACTGAAACCATAAGACTGAAAAGTCACTTGACTGAAACCCATAATACTGAATTTCAACATACTAAATTGTAAACTCCACCATATAAAACCAGACTAGGTGGGGGCTATGCCCCCCCACACCCCCAGTGTTGGGGGCTGCACCCTCCACACCCCCTTACTATATATACTAACTCCAGGATTGTACTACAGTGGGGAAAAGGGCATATACCTTTCACGTACCTTACAGTAGTCTACATGCTGTCATAATATGCCATTTCCCCACTGTAGTGTGATCCTGGAGTTAGGATATATATAGTTAAGGGGGGTGTGGGGGGCACAGCCCCTGACATTGGGGGTGTGGGGGCATAGCTCCCCACCTAGTCTGGTTTTCTATTTTAATTTCAGCCTGGTAACTAGAATTCTACAAAAACTAGGTCTACAACTATTTGGATTAGAATTATCAGTCTCTTAAGTGTTGCAGGAAAAATACTGTGTGATTAATGTATAGAAATTTCCAAAGGAAGATCTGTTAATCTAAGGAAGTTAAAATAAATGGATTTGAGTATAATTGTTGATAAAGAGCTATTAACTTGAAATTACTTTTTGGAATTAGCAACTACAGTACTGATATAGCTAATAACCAGATATGAGGCAACATAAGAACTTATTCTCTGGTTCCCAAGAGAAAAAGCTAATAATGATACGATTTGACATTCAGTCTTACAGATTCAAGAATCAATGTATGCAAAAGAATTATAAAGTTCTCAGACTAAGTTTCATCAGACTGTAGATTTCCTGTTAATATTTCAGAGATTATAAAAAATCTGAAATGGCAACTAAATTGGAATAGCAGGGTTGGTAAAAGTCTGTAATTCCTGGCTCTGTTGATAAGCCACTTTCTGTAGTGAGTAGTTTGACATTTTTGATAGAACAACTGAATTTTCTCAGCAGAAAGGAGTTATGCTTATTTGTTTACTGCAGTGCTCACTAATTAACAGACTGCACAGTAGAAATAATACAGATGTCAGGGATTTTTAGGGTAAGGGAGTAAAGACTTGGAGACTTGCAGAATGTAACATCATTGATACAATACAGGGCAAGGTATCCTTTATGTACTGCAGTGCTAAGAATTAACTTAGCTAGATAATGCAACTAATTGTTCTCTGTAACTTCTAGGTTTGAGTCCAACAAAGGATAGCCTTAATGAGTTATAGACTGGATTTTGCTCTGCAAATTATTTTATCTAAATAAAAGATATTGAATTTTATCTAAAGTGTATGATAAATATATTCTTATCTGAGTATTCTTAAACCAACCATAAATTCAATCTGCTATATCTGTTGTAGTCCGCAAGATTTGAAAAATACCCCTAGGAATGTTGCAGGCTTTCTTTTATGTTAAACAAACATCAGATATCTGTTAGTGAATATCATTTAGGACAATGATTGATATACTCAACAGACAGAGAAAGGAGGAACAAGGAAGACTGGCATATAGCTATGCTATATTGTGTTTCACTGGCACGATAACCTACAATATAATGTGCCATCATGTTGACAGATTGGAAGGCAGTAGAGGCTGGGCTTTAAGTTTCGCATTAAGATCATTGAAAGGCATAGCCTTAGTGGAATACTACACTCCATCTTCAATGCCACATTAAAGGAACAACATTTGCATAAGCTAGTTTAATTCCCTCATAACCAGTGTGAATGATGCAAATATATGCTTTCATATTTTTATCTAGAGCCTGTGACTTACAATATGGGGATAGATAGCTGACAGCTGAGAAGGATTGCTCTTCATAGCCATTGCCATTATGGTGACATCTAGCTTGGGATTTTGGCTTAAAACATAGAGGTTTTAGATGTTCATAATATCTGGCATGCCTTCCTGAGAACTGGAGGTCACAGTATCAGGGTGTACCACTGCATGGCTATCTGTATCCTGGAAGGTATCCACCAGGGGTAGGACTACTCAGTACAACTTCTCTACAACTATGCATGATTTCTGGACTCAACACTGGGTAGCAGAGACTCAGTTTTGCAGCTTCTTCTTTTGTATGAGTTTCAGCAGTTAGCAATACTTGGTGATTTGGAAATTTGTGCTTCAGAATCAATTTTAAGTAATTATTGATTGGATTGATATTTTGTATGAGACAGTATTGAAAAATGTGCATTTTTGGCAAGTGTCCATACAACAAAAGAACAACAGTAACTGCCTGAACAGCTGCACTCACTGAGACACAGAAAGGCATGGCTGCATGTCTCCAACAGGGAAGGAAAAAAATGGTTTCTTATATTTTAGTCTTTTGGCTGCCAAAATACCACTCTCTACAAATAAGTGCAAGAATCATGACAAAGTCAAAAATAAAGTAGGCAACAAACTGACATAAGTAAGGAAGAACAACAGAGGGTGGCTGCTCAAGGTTCAAGCTGGCAGGGGTGCAATCTGAAACTGATGAAATGGAAATGCATTGCCAGCATTCAGTATTAATCACAATTTGTCACTGAATTTTATTAATTGAGTTAAACTGTCACAATTGTATGTTTGTTCAAATGAATGAATGATGTGAGTGACTGTGGTGCTTTCCCGTTTTGATTTATATGTGTGTGTGTATGTATATATGTATATATATATATATATATATATATATATATATATATATATATATATATATATATACATAGCTACCACAGAACTGCATAGCTCTCAGCGTGTAAGTGCAAAACTCAGGTAAAGATTAAAAAAATAATGTGGGTAGTAAACTGGCATGGGGGTAAACTGGTGGCTGCCTTTCTGCAAACTGATAGGGGGTGTGATCAACAATCTGCATACAGGTTGGGTTGCTTTTATTTATTCATTTAAGCATTTAAGTAGTCACGTCTGTGGTTCTTTAAGTGAATGAGTAGTGAGTGTGATAGTGATACTTTGCTTTTATCCATATCTTTGGAAATAGGATCAGATTTCTGTGAATGGTTTAGATGCAAAGATCTAGAATGCTTCTTCTGGATCTTTCTGGTATGAAACTGTCTGGATCCCTTTGTGGTTGGTTATGAGAAGCAGAAAAAGAATGACTAGGGACAAGCTGGGGAAACTTTAGATGAAAAATGAGATATTAATTATTTGCAAAATATGTAGATAAAAGATGAAAGGAGTGACTTCATATTATGAAAAAACTCAAAATATTAAATTCTACATCATTACTAAAGAATCCAGCTTTGAAGCAGGCTGTAGCCAGTCAGTCTTAATGAAAGTTTTCATAGTGGGATATGTCCTGTGTATTAATGTTATGGAGGGAGGTTAGCAGCCAAGGAAAGCCTGGTGTGTTATGCAGGCCAAATGTCTGCAGCAACAGTTTTGTCTGCTGCTGCAGCTGGAGCTCTGTGATATCATATTAGTGACTGCCTTTGGCCTGCAAAGAGTCACTTTCTCTCTCTATCTCTCTTGTTTTTCTTATAAAAATACTCTTTGAATGTTAAGGATATAAGGGAATGTAAAGAATACCATTCCTGTCCAAGTCTCTGAGGGAACTTCTTCCATTGTCATTCATATTTTCAGTTGCTTAGCATTTTGCTGAGAGACTGAGAGGCAAAAGGTCCCTCTTCATGTCTTCAAAGACAGACATGACAACAGCAGACATCTCAGCATTTAACTGTCAATAATGATTTAGAACTACTTAATTTAGGCAGTTTTCTAGGAATTTCAATGTCCTGATAAGATCATAGGCTCACAGGAGGTTACTACGCTAATGGCCCTGGTGGCCTTACAAGCCTAGCCAGGAGATTATCCCCAAAAATGAAACCTCAGTCAGCACCTGTCACCCCTGTCAATGAGAGACAAAGGTGGAATCCCTGGGACAAATTTGTTGTTTCCCATCCACTCATCAAGGTTGCGCTTGAAGAGGGTTAGCGTGGTACTCTGACATGTATAGGAAGTCTATTCTAGAGACAGGGCAGCCTCTGGTAGACAAACCTGTCTCTTCAGCAGGTTTTTTTTGATATTGCATATTAGATTTAGGCCTTTCAAGCAGGTAATGCATGAGGAGTTAGACTTACGGATATGGAGCATCTCTAGTAGGGCAGGGTCCGATATTGTCTTGTAGGTGAGACACAGATCACCTCTGAGCAAGCTGCACAATACCGAGTAGAACAATAGTGATTTCAGCCTGTTCACACAGGACAGGTGTTGAAGGCCATGGATTCTCTTTGTGAGGTATTTCTGTGGCCTTTCCAGTTGGTGCAGGTGTTTGGAGAGGTACATTCCAAACGGGGTGGTATACTCAATTATAGGCCTAATGAAGGAGGAGTACTCTGTAATAACCTCCTTTTTTTCTGGATGCAATC
This sequence comes from Protopterus annectens, assembly GCF_019279795.1. NCBI lineage: Eukaryota > Metazoa > Chordata > Ceratodontiformes > Protopteridae > Protopterus > Protopterus annectens. The sequence continues at coordinate 910,796,614 of NC_056743.1, read as the reverse complement.
CCTTTACATATGAGATGAATCCAGTTACAATCTTTTCTGACCACTGCTGCTACATGATGGTTGAATGTGAGATTGTTGTCATCCTGAGTACCCGTGTCTTTCACCACAGGTTGTGTGCTTAGGGGGTTGCTGTTGATGTGGTAATCAGTAGGGGCCATGTCTTTGCTGAATGGTATGATAATACATTTTTTTTGTTTAACTTAAGGCCATGACTTTGGCACCAGTCATTTATTGCTACGAGACCCTCTTGAAGTATGTTAACTTAATTTGGGGAGTCAGTGACAGCACCCAACTTACAATCATTCACAAACATGGTCAGCCACAGGCCCTTTGTCTTTTCCTGGACCTCTGAGAAGTAGATGCCAAACAGTAGGGGTCCCAAGACAGATCCCTGGGGGACACCACTAGTGACAGGTCTACTGTCGGAGGTGGTGGCACCTGTTTTGACCTTTTAGGTCCTATCAGTGAGCCAGTTGACCACCCACCTGATGACATAGAGATTTACTCCAAGTTGTGTTAGCTTTTGAATGATGCCTGAGTGGGAGATTGTGTCAAATGCCTTGAACAAGTCAAGGCAAGCTGTATGGACTGGCTTTCCCTCATCCAGGGCTTTGGTGACAGTATCAAAGAAGCCAACCAGGTTCAACAGGCAAGATCTGCCCCTGACTAATCCAAATTGGGTGGGATCAAGTGCTTGGAGATTGCCTATGTCCTCGTTTATGAGATCCATAATAATATTCTCTATGGCTTTACAGATCAGACTTATCAAGCTAATGGGACGGTAGTTTCTCGAGTTAGTACTGGCGCCACCTATGTGCAAGGGGATGACAATGGCAGTTCTCCACTCTGCTGGAATGAAGCCTGTAATTAGGTTGTGGTTAAATAGGGTGCTCAATGATGAAGCTAGTTCTTGCTGGAGATGGTGCAGAATACAGCCTGGGATACTATCAGCTCCCATGGAAGCTGTGTTCTTTGCCTTGAATAGGGCCTTTGACACTTGAACTATAGAGATGTGAGGTGCAGGACAAGTATCAGGGATGTCGAGTGGGCCATTGGGGGGACAGGGGATGAAGTTTCCACTGAACCTATCAGCTAGCAGGTTGACTAAGTCAACAGGATCAGTGTAAGTGCTACTGTTAAGTGCTAATTTGGAACAAATTAGCACTTAACAGTAGCACTTACACTGATAAGTGTAAGTGCTACTGTTAAGTGCTAATTTGGAACAAACCTGGGATTTGCCATGGAGGTTCCTGATGTAACTGAAAAAGGCCTTGCGGTTTCCCTTTGTTTCAGAGGCTAGTTTCAATTCATAATTGGCTTTGGAAGTTTTCACTAGTGATCTAATTTGATTGTTGAGGCTGAGACGGGAATTTTTCCAGTTTGGAATTTGTTGCTTTTTACCCTTGGACAACAATTTCTTCCTTTTGTTGAAAAGCCTGTTAATGGAGGATGTCCACCAGTCAGGTTTGTGTTTCCTTGAGGAGCAGGTTTTAGTTCTGTTGGGTGTGGCTGAGTCCATGCAGTTGTACAGGTGCTTGTATACTGTGTTGGCTTACTGTTCAGCATAGTTATCTGCATCCTCTGAGGGGGCGGTGGTGTGAAGCTACTGCTACCCTCCCTTAGGTGCTTGTTGTCAGCTTTTGAGAAGCTTTTTTAGCCAGGTTATGGCTGGGGGGAGGGGGGGTTGGGTGGGATGGAAACATCTAATGAGACAGACCGATGATCTGATCTCACCAGAGAAGAACATACTATGGGAGTTGTGCAGCGGTCACCCATGTTGGGGAGAACCAAGTCCAGAATGTTATCTCCCCCTGTGGGGATGAGACACTGGTCTAGTGCGTTAGAAATGATGAAGTCAAAGAATCATTGGGTGAGTGCATTAGTGCAGTAGCAGTTCACCAGTCTATGCTGGGGTAGTAGAAGTCACCAAGGATCAGGGTGTTAGAAGGTACCTTGATGGAGTCAAGTAGGTCCAAGTAGAAGGAGTGGGTGTCCTGAATCATGGAGGGGGGTCTATAGCTGGCTATAACTTGGATGGGTGTCTTGCCAATCGTCAGTTGCACCTGGAGTAATTCCAGTGTGTCATGCTGGCAAACCAGTCTGGAGGTGTGCATGTCTTTAATGAAGATAGAGACTCCACCACCCTTAATCTTTCCAATCTTATTTTGGGGTTGGAAAGTGTGGAATGAGGTATAGCCTGGTAAGGCAGGAGTGCTCTCTGCAGCCCTGAACCACGTTTCCGTGACCACACAGACATCTGTATCTTTCAGTGTGAGGAGAGCCTCCAGTGAGTGCATTTTCAGGTTAAGGCTCCTAGTGTTAAGCAGCATGACCTTCAATTTGCTTTTTGACATATTTTATGTTGGAAGATTTGTCTTTGGGATATAACCTAAAAAAGTCACAATGGGGGAGGCAAGAGCCTTGGCTAGGATTCGTAACCCCAAGGGTGACAAGTGGAGGCCATCTCTGGCAAAACATCGAGGCTTGTCAGCCATGTCATACCAGGCAGACAGATACTGACTCCCCTTGCAAAGATACCACAAATTAAGCCAATTGTTGAAGTCAATTATTTTTTGGTGGTATTGTGGTATCATTCTTGGTGAAGTTAGAATGCTGCTCTGGGCAAGAGGCATACCTGCCTGGGGCTCATACTCTGAGAGCTCAATCATGTCTCTCTTCATATAGTCCAGGGAGGTATATCTCAAGTCATTCACACCAACATGGAGAATGACAGAGTCATACTTGTACCTGTTGTGTAGAGACTTAAGTGTGTGTGTGATGTGGTGGATTCTGGCACTATAACTTGGACAGACAACTGACCATGACCTTCTCCTTGTTGAGCCTGGTGAGGGGGGCATCAGTGTGTCTCACTATTGAGTCTCCAATGACTAGTATGTTTGGTTTATTGTTATGCCTTATGGGTTGCATTGGCTTATTGTTATGCCTAATGGGCTGCGTTGGCTTATTGTTATGCCTAATGGGCTGTGTTTGTGAGACACTGATGTGTTGTCTACTGTATGTGATATGGTTTGGTGTTGTGTGTGGAATGTTAGTGAGTGTGTTTTGGGGGTCTCTGTTGTTTAGGTAAGTTTTTATTGAGGACCCTGCATAGGTAGGTGTGTGTTGTGCTTGGCTATGGGATGTGGGTTTGTGCTGTTTGTGCTGAAAATCTCCTCGTTGTCAGGAGTGCTGATTGTGGAGTGAGAGAGCATGGATTCCAGGTTACTGATATAGATGCATTTTGCAAGTAGAAGAATTATTTGCTAGGAGAAGAGGACTGTCCCTGAACATGAGGCAGTTGCTACACTGTCTCAGTATGCCCCTGTCAACCAAGCTGGCAGGAGAAACTGGTAGGAATTGTCCAGACATAGTGTTCTGAATACTTGGTTGACTTATGGAAAGTGGGTTGCTGAAACCAAAACTAAGATGCTTAGAATAGCAGATACATTTAATCAGGCTACTAACAAGCAATAATAAAGGCAGAATAAGAGCACTTGAACACTTAAGAGCACACAGAACAGCAAAATAAGGTAATAAAGTAGGTAGAACACAGTTATAGTAACAGCAGCTGAATAAAATGTAAAAAAATATTTTATTAAGTGGAGAGGGAGGAAACAGAACAAGATTAAGAGACTATGGGGTTGTCCTTCCAAAATGCTCTTTCTGTACACAATAGATAGAGCCGATGAGATGGGACTGGTAGGAGTGTCTGAATTCAAAGAAGCAAGGGGTTAGTTCCTCCCAAATGATCTCACTGTACTCAGTTGAGTCAGCAAATGAGGTGGGTCTGGGAGGAGTATCCACAAACAAATTTACAGCCAGGGCAGGCAATTCCAAAGCCACCAAGTTTAAGACTACAACAACACTAGAGAGGGAGGGTGGGAAACAAACTGCAGAGAGAGAGAGAGAGAGACCACAATATTCAATTAATATTCAGTGAAACAAATAAATAAATGCAGTACAGTTTTGTTAACTATCACTGAGACAGTGCAAGTACAAAAAAGTATACTTAAATCAGCTTGTATGTATGTCCATATGGTTGTAGATCAGTCACAACCAGCCAACAGCTCTGTTACTGAGCACAAATACGCAGAAATGTAACTATCCCAGTACTATAAGACAAAGAATAGACCCCCCTCCCAAGTTATCAGATAAAACCAAAACTTCAAAGAGGTAAAACAACCCCCATTGAAACTGGCTGGCTTACAATTCTAGTGCTGAACTAGCCCTAACAAACAAACTGCAGAGAGAGACACCACAACATTTAATTAATATTCAGTGAAACAAATAAATGCAGTACAGTTTTGTTAACTATGACTGAAACAGTGCAAGTGGAAAAAAGTATACTTAAATCAGCTTGAATGTCCAGATGGTTGTAAATCAGTCACAGCCAGACAAACAGCTCTGCTACTGAGCACAGTGCTTGTACCTGGATATTGTGAGATAAAGCCTCTTGCCACAGCATCATGGACAGTATGCATAACTTTTATACCTCAAATGCATGCTACCGTCACTATTTATGTACACTTCATTGAGTTATCTGTAATTACCCAAAGAACTTCCTGCTTTACACTGTTCTTGGTTACTGTTATAACTAATATGACTACCAGTTTATCCTTCACACTGATGTGGCACTGGAATTGTGAAGGGAACAAAGTTCCTTGTACCATTCAAAAATGTATGTGTGCCACCCAACTCAAAGTCCAACATGTCCAATCATCAGGGACCAATATGAATCTGGAAGCACAATGGACCAGGTTAGATTTATTTGTGCTGCCAAAACCCAGTCACTGGAGCTTTTTAACCATGGAGGAGATGAGAGTAAGACTTAAATCTGGCAGATCCTCAAGCTCCACAAACATCTCAAGCAATGCCCTATTTTCCTTCTGTAGTTTTGCAACATGTTTGTTCTTTCAGACACATGATCCAGGATGTCAAGTAAAAAATGTTGCTACAGTTCCACTCACTAAAATGGGGTCACTGTCTTTTGCACTCTGTCCTACACAAGACAAACCTTTATTTCACAGAATTCATCAATATGTTCACAAACATTTTCTGCTTTAAGGGGCAGAGATTGAAAGTTTTTTGTGTATTATTGAATGCAGAGTCCAAAATGAAATGGCAACCTCCTAAATAGCTCAATACCTGATTGTTGAACTGTATTTGGATGAGACAGTCATGCAAATAAGGGAAGATGTGGCTATTCCGCAATCAAAGGCTGTTAAAGCTGGATCCAAATCATTGATAAAGATTTTGGAATCAGGTTCTATACCTAATGAAGTGACAGGAAACTGAACATGCTGTTCTCACATTAGAAGCCCAAGAAATATCTTGTAGAAAATGATGAATAAAGATTAAAGGTTGCCGATCAGACCTAATTTCCCACATTGGAGACAAAGAGCTATCAGAGACCTGCAGGCTTTTCATTTGGAACTTTCTCACCATGATATGTTTGTTTTAGAGATTCTGGATTCATCTTCAGTGATGTTCTATCTTCAAAATTAAACAGAATTTAGAATAATAGCATGTCGCTTGAATGTAGAGATATCATTGTTAATGATTATTTTCATTAACATTTATAGAAGTGGAAAGGTCTTGAGGAGAAGGGACTCACACAACTTTGGAATTGCTTGAGGAAGAAGTTTGGATGAAACATTCTGTCCTGTACCCCCCAAAACTCTCCTTCTCCCACAAACATGGCAGTTGTCCCTGTAAACAGTCTCCTTTTGCACAGAGTGAAGTGAGTGATGAATAAATGAAGATAAGGTACCCCCTTGCATTCCAGTGGAATTGATGGACCCAATGAATCATTTACTTGAGTTATTCCTTTATAAAGAAAGCTCCGGAATTAGAGAACCTGTAGCTAGCATTCATTTTTCACGTGCTACAGAATAATCACTTCACTAAGATTTATCTCAGAACTGCTGACCCCTAAAGAAAGATTTCTTCTCATATGACTCTTGTTATAAAATGGAAACTTCTCAGTTTTCCAGATTTGTTGTATTGTTTCACATTTGCACTATCTTCCGTAGTTGCAGATCTCACATATCTGATGGATGAGATGATCTGCCCAACCTTTCCCATGCAGTTTCTCTGCTTCTCTATTTGTCTCCTGGCATCCACTGAGAAACATAACCTGGCAGGAGATTTATTCTACTCCTATAATGGGTTAAAACACTGATTCCCACCACTTCTTCAACTTGTCTTACCCTCTTCCTTAAACCCATTTCATCTGTGACACAGTCCAGATTCTATTTACTTGTTCTACAATGCTATTGCTTGAATGGAAAAAGATTGTTGTTGTTGGAATTTTCTAATCTTGCTGATATAGATCCCAAACATTATGACTTTGTGATGTAAAATGTCATCATTTAAATGGCATTGCAATTAAAGCTTTGTGTCTCTCAAATTTATGGCCAATTACTGGGTAGACATATATGAACAATGGCTTTGTCTATTTCAAGAAGTTGATGTGCACGTCGTGGATGCTGATTTTGCAGAAATTGTGCTTAATCAGAATTGCTTATAGTTGTGCACCATGCTGCCTTTCCATCATGAAATCTTCTGTATTCTTTACCACAATGCAGGTGCGTATTCTAGATTGGACTTGTCTCTTAATTCCTGATCACTATCTATCCATTGCAGCTCATTTATTTATTTATTTTTTGCTGGGTAAAATCATAGTGACCATTCATTTCCTGTGTGGACTGATAACATCCACCACTTCAGTTGGTGTAGAGATGGACATCATGGCCCTAACCAGTCCATCTGCATGTCAATAAGTGTAGGTGTACAGTGTGAGAGAAGAATCACCTACTATTGTGATGGTTCCCTATCAGAAGTCCGAGAACCAATAATATGGACTCTGGCACTTCAAAAAATATTCCTATTCAACTAGAGTAACAGAGAATTCTGAAATTTGCTGTCGCACATTTTCAACCATTTGCAGAGGGGCAAAATCTATGTTGTTCCCCACCTTCCTGCTTCTCACTAACTATGAGATGATTTTACCTTTGACAGTGTTAGAGATTTGTGCATATATATATATATATATATATATATATATATATATACATATATATATGTGTGTGTGTGTGTGTGTGTATGTATGTGTATGTATATATATATATATATATATATATATATATATGGGTCCCCTTCACATTGTCGACATTTAAAAATGCCAAATTTCGTATGGCCAAGACCATATGATCGACATTTGAAATGCCAACAATGTGGAACCAGCATCTCTGTGCAGTGTGGAATGGAAAGATTTCCATTCCTGCACTGTAGTGCGATCTTGGAGTTGCTATATTTAAGTTATCCACAAAATTCAAAACAAATGCTAATATCACACGTGTGGTCAAGCCACCTCCTGTACAGAACATCATGTGTGCAATCTTTTTTGTGTTGCAGATTTGTATATATTCCTTCATTCACAATTATAAGCCAGCAGGTTAAAGGATCACAGTTCCAGTCCTTGAACATTTAAAAGGCATCCCTCTGTGAGTGACATAATCCTCATTGCCTTATCTGTTTTCTAATAAACACTGTCTATTCTTAGTTTACACGAAATGTTAGACTGCCAATGCCTGCTTCTTGAGACATGTATCCACATTGCTGTTCCATGGAGAGTTCCTCCCATGTTTGGCTAGTTCTTCCAGCATCTGGGCCATTATTCAAATCCAAGTCACCTGGGTTATATGAGGTGCTTCATCCTTATTCCACTGAGCCAAATACATGGATTTGGTGATGGAGAGGAAGCAAGTATGGTTAATAGGCCAACATTAGGCAGAGCAGGAAGAGCTAGGAAACTTCCATTTTTCACAATGGTAGCTACATTCCTACAGGGGCCATACTCAAAAATAGCGCCTTTGGGACTAAGGGAAAGAGCTTCAAAAGAAGAATGCAATCCTATGATCTATGATGAATTCTCAAAGTATTGTTTTCTCTCCTTCTGACAAAGACAGTTCCTCTAATGATACAATATTCTTTACCTATTAGCCTACAGTCCCTAACATCCTGAATCACAATTCATACAACACATTTATTTGGAGGGAGGGCAGCTCATTTTAGTACCACTAGGGCAAATACTCTATAGGTAACTAGGTAAATAGGTTTGGAAATAGTTTGTATCATACATTTTTTTGGAGTCCCTTCCTCAGCTGATTCCACTGAGATTAAATCCTTTCTTTCAAACTCTAAGCTCATCTTTCAGAATTCAGTCAAGTTTGGAAGGGTATAGAATTTTAAGATAGCTGCGCAGTGATCAACGGGTTGATTACAGCTTTTCCACTGCAAAAAACAGAAACACAGGAAAACAGCCAGAAAAGCTAATTATTTTAGTAAAATTCAGTTACTGGTTATAGTTGGCATACTGAGTAGAAGTAGGCAAAGAAGAAATCAGCACAAAGTAAGAGAAAATCAAGCAGAAAAGGAGAAGAAGAGCCTCTGGAGGGCAAGAGCCTTGCAGCTGAACCAGTTCAGCCTCAATACAAGAGATTGCTTCCAGTAATTTGGAAAAAAAACATCAAATGCATTCAGAGGTGTTTAAAATAAGCAATATATTGGAGAAATACATACAGTCAAATGACAAAGGCAGGAAAGAATAGAATAAGCTTTAAGTAGCTATTCATATAGGCTGACAAAACTGCAGAAATCAGAGGATGAAATGAAAGAAAGACTGGCTGAATATGAAGCTTGTCATGAAGAAGTATTTCAAAAAATAGTAGAGCTAGAAGAAGGAGCACAAAGAGAAAAACAGAAATATTCTGCTGTACTAGTCAAACTGTAATGAATATATTGCAATAATTTTATGAAAAGTACAAATAAGCATCTGAACTGTTATTCCACATCAGGATTTGTTAACTGAAAAGGCACAATATATCTGCGCTCCAAATATGATCATGTGAACAAAGCTAAGACCTATAGTAGTAATGATGCAGTCATATCAGTACATGGTATTTCTCCTGACAAAATTGTGGTAGATGGATAAAGTATTATACCTGTCTTTAGAATATTTTTTTTCAGACAGATTAAAGACATTTTTGTTGCACAAAAGTTGAAAGAGGAAATGAAAAGGTTTACTTTTCAAAAGCGAATTGAAGGGGATTCTGCTCCTCATTCCTCAGACAGTGGCAATGTCCAGAGACAGAACTTGCAAATAAAACCTTGTCCAGTGTTCCAAAGGAAAATTATTTAGAGAAAAAAGCTCACAAGCTAACTAGAAACAGGAGTACCTTGGACTTGAACCATAGATCTGTGTTTAGTGGTCAAGCAAATGAAGAAGGCCAACAAGAATGTGAAAGTAGGAAATAAACAGGTGTAGTATAAATGGCTATTTCCATAAACTGCAGTTTAGACATGAGAACTATGCTTTTGCAAGAAGTAAGAACTGTGTTAAATTGGTGAAAGGACTTTAAATTATAATTCCTGCTTTGTCTGTAGTATTTTGAAGGATAAGAAAGGAAATGAAGATGTAAATATAAGTAAAAACAACAAGTAAAAGTAAGATGAAGCAACACCAGGCTATCATCAGATGCATCTCATGAAGCAGTTGTAATACTGCAAAAGCTCTTATGCCTTTGCCTGTCCCCGTTTTCTGAATAAACTGTTGCTGGTTTTATGATAGCCTGGTGTTGTTTCATCTTACTTTTGCTTCTGGGATTTATTTTTTGGTTTGAGACGCATTCATTCAGCACACACTGGTATTATTGGACTTTTGCATTATAAGTAAAAATGTATTTTTTTTCTTCTTAGTGTCAAGTGTGTGTTACACTGTGAAGTTGTCCTGTAAAGTCTGCAGAAATACTTTAAATGTGAAATGGGTGAAATCTTATCATTTTCTGCTGTTAATGCCAGTGATGTTAAACTAAGTAAGCACTTTTTTTAGCTGTAATATAGCAAGGGTTTATACTTTGATAAGATAAAGGCTAGTTATAAACAGTATAATGTTGTGATGTTGGGCTGCTAAGGGGAAGAATTTGATGTGAGATGACCATATGTGTTTATAAAATTATGGTAGTTCCCCTGTTATTGTGCATACAGGTGGAAGTATACACTGAAATCATATGAAATTATGGCTTTCTAGCATTTAAGATGTCATGCAAATTCAGCCAGTCTTTTTATTTACTGCAGAGCTCTGCAGTTACAGATAAACTGTCTGCAGGAACAGGCAAGTAATCAGGAAATAAGTGGATCCTAAACTTTGAAGCATGTATATAGGAAACATTAAAATTATTTCTTAAAAGAGAACTGACAAGCAGTTCATTGAAAATAGTCTGACATATTGAAGGGAATGCAAGAAGATACATTTCTGGTAGCATTAATCACTTTATTATAAATCACAATGCAAAATCTATTTTTAAAGACAGCCAAAACAATCTTTCTTAAACCTAAAGATCAGTTAACTGAGTGTATGCAATTTTTTCACATCTAGATGCATTGTTGAGATGGGACAAAAATGGATGGTGTGAGTGCAGCATGGAACACAGGCTCTAGCAGGAACTTTTAGTATGAGTAAACCTAACTTTAAAATGGGTAAAGGCTGTGGGTGTAGCTGTCTCTTAGGGCATCTGTCCATATATTGGGGGATACCTTCCCTTTTTGGAAAATCTATATAGTTGTATGTTTTCGTTACGAATTAAAATGGGTTCATAGGTATATACTAACCTAACAACCACCAGGGCCTTTATAAGCCGAGCACAATCCAACCTAATTGTGTTCCTATGTATCATGGACATTTATTTGGAGGGCTGTGATTATTAAGACATTTCTAGAGTTAATGTGGGGGGGTATGTTAGTTTGGGCATTATTGTCTTCCTCTGTCTGTCAGATACATGGAGGCCAGACCTAAGGTACATTTCATATTTCTCATCCATTGGTCAAGGTTACACTTAAATAGGGTTAGAGATGGACCTTGCTTCACGTGAATGGGGAACCTGCTCCAGAGCATGGGAATAATCTAAGACACATATCTGTCTCACCAGCATGTCTTATTTATGTCACAAGTAAAACTTAAATCCTTGGATCTATGGGTTCTGATGCTGATAATTTGGGAGTTGTGGAAAAGGTCTGTCAGAACTGGATCCAAGAATGCCTTGTATGCCAGGTGTAGGTTGCCTCTAAATCTGTAGGAGACCATATGTTCATAGGTTGGTACTAGGCTATCAGCCCTAGGGCCTATACAAGCCTAGCCATAACAATTCCCTGGCTATTTCTTTCTACAGTATTTACGTCCCTGGACCTCTGTCTAGCAGGGCGACTGACATGATCCCCAGGGTGAATTTCCTATCTCCCATCCAATTATCAAGGTTCTTTTTGAAGAGGGACAAAGAGGTGCTCTACTTGACATGCATGGGTAGTCTATTCCAGACTCTGGGGAGTCTCTGGGTAAGGAACCTATCCCTCCAGCATGTTTTGTTCATTGTGATGACAAGGTTTAGATCCCTGGAGCATGTGTCTCTGAGGGATTGGGATTTCTTTAAGTGTAGCATGTCCAACAGCTCTGGGTTTGACATGGCCTTGTATGTTAAGCAGAGATCGACTCTGAGTAGATGATATGCGACAGAGTATAGGTGGAGTTTTTTTAGACGGTCAGCATAGGGCATCTGCGTTAGGCCTGTGATTCTTTTAGTGAGGTATTTCTGCAGCCTTTCCAGTTGTTGCAGATGTCTTGAGCGGTACATACCAAATGGGGCATTGTAGTCTATAATGGGTCCAATGAGGGATGAGTACAGTGGGACAATGACCTCCTTTTTGTCTGGATGAAAAGCCCTTAGTGATGAGGTGTGCCACATAGAAGGATTTCCTGACTGTTGTGGTGATGTGGTTATCGAAGGCGAGACCACTGTCCACCTGTGTCCCTAAGTCTCTTATCACACTTTTGGTGTTATTTAGTGTATTGCCACCTATGTGGTAATTCACGGGTACATGTTTTTTCCCAAATGGGGAAACTATACATTTCTTGGCACTGAGCTTGAACCCATGGCTCTGGCACCAAGCATCTGTTTCTGTAAGGCCCTTTTGTAGAATATCCATATCATTTGGGGATTCAATAATGGCTCCTAGTTTTCAGTCATCTGCAAACTTTGTTAGACAAAGTCCCTTAGTGTTGGCCTGTACTTCAGAGAAGTAGATGCCAAACAAGAGCGGTCCCAGGACTGAACTCTGAGGTACTCTACTTGTTATTCGTCTGGAGCTGGATTTGGAGTTAGCTACTTTTACAGTGTGGGTTCTGTCAGTAAGCCAGTTGGCAACCCATTGAGTGACGCAGGGATTAATGCCCAGCTTAGTAAGTTTATCTATGATTCTAGAGTGGGGGATGATGTCGAAAGCCTTGGTGAGGTCCAGATAGGCTGTGTGGACCACCTTACCCTTGTCCACAGCTCTGGAGACTGATTTGAAGAAGTCAGTCAGGTTCAGGAGACAAGATCAGCCCTTCATGAACCCAAACTGTGTGGGGTACAGTGTTTGAAGGTTGCCAATGTCTTTGTTTATAAGTTCCATGATAATACATTCCATTGCCTTGCAGATCAGGCTCATCAGACTGTTGGGGTGGTAATTCCCGGGATCCAAATTGGATTCCCCCCTTGTGGAGTGGGATAACTGTAGCTGTGTGCCACTCAGTGGGCACAAAGCCTGAGGTGAGGCTATGATTAAACATGACACTTAGGTGAGGTGCCAACTCATTTTGCAGTTCATGTAGTCCACAGCCTGGAATGGTGTCTGGTCCCATGGATGCTGTATTCTTAACTTTGGAGAGTGCATTTTTTACCTGTGTGGACATTATTATTGGAATTTGGCAATTTTTCAGTATTAGGATGGGCCCTTTAAGGGGTGAGAGGGGGGTGAAATTTGCACTGAATCGATCTGCCAGGATATTGGCAATATCCTTGGCATCAGAGATATACAGTTCTGAATAGCCTCCTCCTGAAAAGAAACAGGAAACTTTAATACTTACTGACCACCTGTAGGCTTGGGATCGAGTACCCTATTTAAGACTCCTGCCTACTACCCTACTTAGGAATCAAAGATATACAGTTCTGAATAGCCTCCTCCTGAAAAGAAACAGGAAACTTTAATACTTACTGACCACCTGTAGGCTTGGGATCGAGTACCCTATTTAAGACTCCTGCCTACTACCCTACTTAGGGATCAAAGATATACAGTTCTGAATAGCCTCCTCCTGAAAAGAAACAGGAAACTTTAATACTTACTGACCACCTGTAGGCTTGGGATCGAGTACCCTATTTAAGACTCCTGCCTACTACCCTACTTAGGGATCAAAGATATACAGTTCTGAATAGCCTCCTCCTGAAAAGAAACAGGAAAGTACGTCCTACAGCTCTTCCAGGCTTTAAATAACAATTGTAAGCTTTTCTAACCCAGTGTAATTGTTAATCCCAAAGGCAAGATCTGCCAGCAGCCAACCTTAAGCTTCTTCCATCCAACTGACCACTTACACCCACTAGTATCTCCAGCTACCTGCTCCTTTCTATAAACCTTAAGCCCAGTAAGTAGTCCTGGCAGTAATACCTGCTGGGTCCACTGGGTGGCTCTCTTCTTCTAGAATTGTTCACCCCTGCAAATTTTTTCTGCCTACCAATTTCTAGGTATCTTATTTTCTGTTAGCCTATTTGTGCTGTATTTTTATTCCTCCCATTCTCCTTTCCCTGATAATTCCAGCATTACCTCTCTCAGGTTTAAACATTATTGCATCCCCTTGAATTACTTACCTTTACTATTAGCACTTCACTGATTGTTTTTCTCCTCAACCTCTCTTCTTTGGCTCTTCCCGCTCCGTTCGCCCTGCGGGCTCACTCCACTCCCCTCCCTACCCCCAATTCCCACCCACCCCCAGGGGTCCTACATTTATCCTGCCTCCGGACACACCCATTGGATTTCCTCTCCAATCATATCCAAACCTAACTGAACGGCCCAACCCTCCTGAACTTAGATACACCCACCTACCAAACATAACCACCCCCTTCCTTTCTTACTAGCACAAATTAAACATCACAGCCCTACCTTTTGACCTACCTTCCCAGTGTACTCTCACCTTACAACATACGTTTACACTATAACTATCTTCTGTGCTAACCTACATCTACATTACTATATCTCCACCTATCCTCCTTTTACAACTGAAGATACCTATCTCCTTTTTATTACTTTCCTCTCTTATTACTACTTACTTCCTAACCTCCTATGAACATTCCCTGACTGTTCCTTTCTCACTTCCCTCAAAACACACCTGTACACCTGCAACATCCTTACCCCCAACCTTCTTTCACACTTCCTCACAATCCATCTACCTTCTTGCCAAATACCACAGGATACTACACTGCAAACTACTAAAATCTAAAACAAAGAAAATATTTGACACTTTCCATAAACTTAGCCAAGAAAAACATTATGCATTTCTCCATCTACCTCAAGATGGGGACATACACCCCAACCCAGGCCCACATGATAATACAAACAACACGCATCAAAACCAAACCAAACCCTTCTCTCTCTCATCCTCTAAACACTCTAACCTACTATCCATTGCCCATCTAAATATACGTAGTGTCTGTAATAAAATTAGTCAACTCCATGCCTTGCTGGAAACGCACAAATTTGATATTTTATGCTTATCTGAAACTTGGCTAAAGCCTTCAATTAAAGACATTGAAATTACCCCACCTGGTTATAACATTGTTAGACTGGATCGCACCACCAGAAAGGGGGGGGGTAGCAATTCTATATAAAACAAACCTAAAGCTTACTCCTATTGACCTTACCCTTTCCCAAAATAATAATGCCGAATTAATTTGCTCCAAACTACAAATCAACAATTCTAAAGCAATAAACATTATTTGCGCATATCTCCCCCCTGGTAATAACATCTCCACCTTAGAACATATTCTTGACCAGCTTTCTATTAGACTCCCTCAAGAAACACTATTCCTTGGGGACTTTAATATAGATTGGAAATCCTGCAACAAGAATAACCCTTCTTCCCTTATAAACCTTTATGGTTTCAAACAACTCATTAATACTCCCACCAGAATCAATAAAAAAAGCAAAAAGGAAACTACCTTAGACTGGATCCTTACCAACTCCCCACTGCAAACTTACCAAACTGGCATCCTTCCTGATGACCTTAGTGATCACGCCCTCACCTATATCATTAGAACTAAAACTAACCTAACCTTACCCACCACTTTCAGAACACTTCACTCCAAAAAACAATTTAATCCCGAACAGTTTAAAACAGAACTTTCACAATACAATTGGACCTCTCTAAAACATCTCACACTTAACAAGGCTGTTGAACACTTCAATTCAACATTCCTTTCAATCCTAAATCAACATGCCCCAAGTCGCAACATTAGAATAAAAACTCAAACAGCACCCTGGCTTTCCTCCACTACTAAGCATAAAATCTTCCTCAGAAATAAATCTTGGAAGAAATGGCGTTCCTCTAAAAACCCAACACATCATCAAACCTTTAGAGAACTCAGGAACATTACCAAAAAAGCCATCCTTTCAGATAAAAATAATTATTACTTTGAACTTCAGCAATCCACCAGAAATGAACCAAAAAAGTTCTGGTCTAGTATTAACAATTTACTTACCCCAGGCAAGATAATTACTCCTAACCCTCAGGATTCTGACCCTGATGATCCCACCTTAACAGCTAATAACTTCAATACTTTCTTCACTACCTCCATACAAAGTCTAGCTAACCATCTATCACCTGACACTTCTCAACTCCTTTTAAGTAACTTCAATGACTCTCTGCCTCCCCTTCAACTACAACCCATATCTACCTCCTATATACAATCTCTTTTACAAAAACTTAAACCCACTACCCCTTCAGCTGATAAACTTCCTGCTGAATTCCTGCAAATAGCAGCTAAAGCCATAGCCTACCCTGTCTCTATTCTAATAAACAGATCCATCAAAGAATGTACTTTCCCTGCTATCTGGAAGATATCACACATCATACCCTTACACAAAGGAGGTAAGTCTACTGACCTCTCTAACTTCCGCCCCATAGCACTGTTATCTCCTCTAGCTAAAATCATGGAAAAATGCATACACAAGCAACTACTTAACCATCTCCTCCATAACAATCTACTAGCTAACACTCACCATGGATTTAGACCTTCACATAGTACCACCACTGCTTTACTTTCTTTTACCAACACTATCAACTGTAACCGTAACAACAATAAACTAACCTCTTCTCTGTTCCTAGACCTATCAAAAGCCTTTGATATGGTAAACCATACACTTCTCTTACACATACTTAAATCCCTTGCCTTGCATTCCTCTTCCTTAACCTGGTTTTCATCCTATCTTGAAAACCGCCAACAAGCAGTACTCTGGAAAAACTCACTATCTGCTCTACGTCCTATCTCCTTAGGAGTACCTCAAGGATCTATACTAGGTCCACTTTTATTTTCTATCTTTATTAATGATCTTCAATCATCTATTCAAAACACTACATGTATACAATATGCTGATGATTCTACCATTATTTGTACAGCTTCCTCTCAAACAGAACTCCAGGCACTCACACAAACAACCTTCTCAACCATTGAACAGTGGTTCTCTAATAGATGTCTTCTCCTGAACCCCAAAAAAACTAAACTATTACTCTTTTCACCTACCCACAAATCTACTCAACTAAACTTCACTATTACTACAAGTGATAATTCCCACATTTCACCCGACCCTACAACAAAACTGCTTGGTGTTACTATTGATAATAATCTTAACTATGATTGTCACATCAATAACACAATAAAAGCAGTTAATAAAAAGATTGGTTCACTGTACAGAATCAAGCCCTTCCTCACACCTGAAGCATGGACCACCTTAGCCCAATCACATCTTATCTCCACCCTTCTGTATGCTTCCTCTATTTACACTAATCTCTAAAAGCAACCTCAGGAAACTGACTACATCTTACCATAATATTGCTCGATTTGCTACAGCATCTCAGTCTAGAACTCACCACTGTATAAATTTAAAACATTTACACTGGTTAGAACTTCCTAATAAGCTTATCTATCATCAACTCCTAATAGCACACAAAATCCTACATCAACCATCAAAAACACCTGCTCTTAGCAGCCTCCTGACTCCCTATAATAACCTGAAACAACTACGTTCTTCAGAGAAGTTACAAGTTAACACTACTAGAACTACTAACTCTGCAGGCAACCACCTATTCTCCAACTCAGTTGGCAAAATATGGAATAATCTTCCCTCACACATATCCTCTCTAGCCACTCTTCCACTCTTCAAGAAACAACTCCTAATACATCTGAACAAATTCTGGCTTTGCTCTTGTACCAATCCTGACTAACTACTTCCATCTATCCCCTATCATAATTCCTTATTCATCACTACAATATTCTATCTGACTACAAATAACTTAATACCTCTATAGTTACTAGTGTTCTCTTAAAAAAAAAAAAAAAACATATTTATATTTTTTGGTTTAACAAGTATGTATTATACATTGAACTTCATAACATCTAAATTTGTACTGAAAGCAGCTAATGCCTTCCTTTTACTTAGGTGTTTTACTTGTCTTCTTTTTAGATTTGAATTACCTGTACTAAAATCACTGCATTCTTGCTTATTGCCTTTGTAAAATGTGTTTATTGTTCATTCTTTATGTTTATCATCTTGTTTGTATCCTTGGAGCTTTTCTCCTCAGGCCTCCACTGAAAATGGACATGAATCCAGCTGGACTAGCCCGGTCAACAAATGTAAAATAAAATAAATAAATAAAATCAGTATATTTAATGCCATTCTGTTGTAGCTCAGAGCAGATCTGAGCATTGCCATTTAGATTCTTGACATAGCTATAGAATGTCTTGTGGTTGTCTTTGGAATATTTGGCAATTTTATTTTCGTAACTAGCTTTGGAGGATTTTATGAGGGATCTCAGCTTCTTACAAAGGCTAGTAAGAAAGTTTTTTGCATCCTGGGATTTTCCTCTTTTCTGCAACAGTTTCTTCCTTTTGTTGTAAAGTTTGTTTATGGCAAGGGACCACCAGATTGGCTTCCTTTTTTTGAAGGAGAGCATCTTGGTTCTATTCGGGAGGGCATGATTCATGCATGAGTGTATGTGCTCGTAAAGTGCCTTATTGTAGGATTCAGCAGTCGAACTTTCAGTTCCCATCTGCATGGGTGTCATGAAGTTTGTCACTTCTGACTTGAGTAGCATGAAGTTGGCTTTGGAGAAGTTTTTAATGGAGGTTTTCTTACTGGGGGGTGGGGGTGGGATGTGGATGTCAAGGGTGATTAGCTTATGGTCAGACCTGACCAATGAGGGGGTGACCATAGGTGTGGAGCATTGATTTCCCATGTTGGTAATGACCAGGTGTAGGATATTGGAGACCCTGGTGGGACTAAGGATTAGTTGATCCAGGACGTTGGAATTTATGAATTCCAAGATCCGTTGGACAAAGGTGTTGGTACATGAGTAGTTTTCCCAGTTAATGGCAGGGTAGTTGAAATCACACAGTATTAGGCTGTTCGGTTGTATCTTAATATTTTCCAGTATGTTTAGAAAGGTGTA
Organism: Protopterus annectens; assembly: GCF_019279795.1. Lineage (NCBI taxonomy): Eukaryota > Metazoa > Chordata > Ceratodontiformes > Protopteridae > Protopterus > Protopterus annectens. The sequence continues at coordinate 910,778,025 of NC_056743.1, read as the reverse complement.
GTGAGAATCTTGGGGCATGGTGGGGGATCTATATCAAGCTACAATTTGGCTTGCAGTCTTACCTAGTGTTAGTTGCACCTGGAGAATTTTAGATGCATTGTGTTGGGCAACTAGCCTGGTGTTGTGCTTATCCTTGGTGAATATGGACACTCTTCCACCTTTAGTGTTTTGGTCCTGGTTTGGTGGCCGAAAAGTGTGGTAAGAGTTGCAGCCTGGTATTGCAGGGGTGCTCTCTGGAGCCTTGAACCAGGTTTCAGTTACTGCACAGATATCAATGTTCTCCATTTTTAGGAGTGCCTTGAAAGAGTGCATTTTGAGATTTAGACTTCTAGCATTGATTAGCACTACCTTCCGATTTTGCATCTTGTACCTGTTACAGTCGTGGTTTTGTTCTTTGAACTTTGCCTAAACAAGGCACTATAGGGGTGGCAAGAGCCTTAGCCAGTAACCTGAATTCCAGGGGTGACAGCTGCATACCATCTCTGGCAAAGCATTGTGGTCTGTCAATCATGTCGTCCCAGGCAGACAGATACTGGATCCACTTTGAATGACACCAAAAGCTTAGCCAATTGTTGAAGTCAACCATTTTGTCCTTATACTGTGGTATCATTCTGGGCCAAGGCAGGATGCTACTCAGTGCTATGGTCATACATGCCTGGGCCAGATGATCCGAGAACTCTTCCATGTCTCTTTTCATGTAGTCCAGGGAGATACGTCTCAAGTCATTCCCTCCAACATGGACAATGACAGAATCATATTAGCACTTGTTGTGGAGTGACTTGAGTGCATGCGTTATGTGGCGGATCCTAGCACCTGAAGGCAGCTGACTGTAATTTTCTCCTTGTTCCAAGTATAACAACAGAACTTAAAGGTGATCCATGTGCTTATACTCTGGATTCTCCTGGTAACTAGATCTTTATGAACATTCCAGCTATTGCATATATCTGGTCAGGTACATGTTGAAGGGGGCATTATACTCAGTGGTGGGTATCATAAAGGTCAAATAAATGGTGCTAGCCAAATAAATGGTACTTTTTGTTTATTAAGTGATTTTATTGAAACAAAATGTATGGAAACTGTGATATGGGTTCAAAGAAAGGCAAGAATATGCAATTGTATATGAATTCAGCCTGCCAAGTACTAGTACATGCATGTAAGTTGCAAGCTGAAAACATGTATTCAAAAATTGTCATGTAAAATATGTGAAAGTAATACCATCCTATCTGATTGACTCACTTAGAAATTTCATGGAATCTGAATGGCATTGTAAGTATGGGCATGAGGCAAAGAGTATTGAATTATATTGGGAAGTATAAGGTAAAAATGGCAATGTTACAGGAAACACAGAAATAAGCATGTGAATTTGGCAAAGAAAGGATTATTCAACAGTGTATCAGGGACAAAGGAAGGGGAAGGGCAACACTAGTGCTTGTTATAGGATCTCCAATAATGGTAGAGAAGGTGAAAGACTACATCAATGGTATATCTGTGATAATAAAGTGTTATTGTCAGGTAAGGAAGATTACATTGGCATGTATTTATATTCCACCAAAACCTACTACTAAGGAACTATTGAGACTTCTGGGAAGTGATTAACTTTCAGCAGGGAATATTATTTATGCAAGGTCTAGAACTTGGTATGCACTTGTGATAATATATAACGTGGACCTAGAATGGAAAGTATAATAAATGAGGGAAGATTTGTGAAGAAATATATGATAATATTTTGAATGGAAGATGTGAAATTACTAACTGGAACCTAGACTGAATTTATATATTATTCCCCAAGGTACAACAACTGAGTTAGACTGGACCGAATTTATATTTTTCAGGAGCATGAGTATTTAATTAAAAGCTTTGAAACACATCCAATAAATATTTCAGATTGTGCACCAATAAAGACTAAAGAAATGTTATCAAGTAAAAATGAGACACTGGTGCTTTCCTGTTTGTTAAATGAGAGAAATTTAAGGAATGGGAAGTGAAAACAAGTCAAGATTTATTGGAGAAGATACAAATTTCTTCAGAAAGGATAGAGGAGTAACTGATAAAATACAAACGGAATTCAAAAATATGACAGAAATAACAGAAAAGTTGGAGAAAGAAGTAATAGGAATTATTTAGAGGGGTTAATAAAGGTTAAAATATTGCTGTCCGAATCTTATATTGCAAGAAGAGGAGCAATTGTTGAGTACTAAAATGGAAAATAAGACAACATTCAGATAATATGCATGAGTTTAGAATGGATGCTATTAAGTGAGAATTTTATATAACAACTCCAGAGCACAAAAACTATTAGAACAATGTCTTAGACTATAGAAACTAGAAAAGGCTGATGCCAAATTTAGGGAGCCCCTGGCTAGAAAAAATAACCAGAGACTGTGTAGACGTATTTGAGATATTTCAGATATGTTGTGAAAATATGTTAAGAGCAGAGGAATAGGAAAACCAAGAAAAAAAGGCACAATAGAAATATTTGTGGAATACTTAAATATGCTCATGCATCAATGGGCGTTCCTTCATTGAAGGTTGTGCGTTAGGCCCGGTAAACCAGCATGTAAAAATCTACTGCCAATCATTAGCGGACCGGAGTTCCGCTGTGGCGACCCCTAACCGGGAAAAGCCGAAAGACACAAACAAACTTAAATATGCTAAGGTGAGAGGACGATAAGGTTCAAGAATTAATAGCTAAGATAAGAGGGGATAAGATAAAAATGGTAATGTGTATTCAATCAGCAGAGAAGTCTCCAGAAACAGGTAGTGTCCCTATGGAAATCTGGAAGTCACAAGGGAAGAAAGTGATAAAGATGTGGAATGTTTGTTTAACAATGTTTTAAAAACAGGGACAGGACTGTCATCTAAGAGGAAAGCTGCAATGGCTATATTACCCAAAGAGGGCAAAGACCATTTAAACCCAACTTCATATAGACAAATTTCAATTTTGAATCATGATTATTAAGAGTTTAGTGTATATACTAGCTAAGAAAATGGCTACAATGTTGCCATAACTGATAGATATAGATCAATGTGGTTTTCTGGGAGGGGAGGCAGACATTTGACAACATTAACAGAACAGTGTTGATCCAGAGGGAAGGATAGTGCAAGAAGCCCCCCCCCCCCCATTGTCTTGGTGCAGTTAAGGCATTCCATAGAGTTAGTTGGGACTTTATGATTAGGGCAATGGCAACATTTTCATTTTCTGGTAGAATATTGGGGTTTATTAGAAAAACATATGAAGGATCAGAGGCAAGAATCTGGATTGGAGGGTTCCTTTTGAGCAGAAGAACCAGGCAGGGGTGTCTTTTCCCCCCTTTGTTATATGCCTTAGACTTAGAGACATTGGCAAAGAAAATAAAGGACTCAGAAATTCAAGGGTATCATTGTTACAATATTCAAGAAAAATAGTCTTATTTGCAGGTGATATTATTTTCACTTGATAAATTCCAGAAAATGATATGTCAGTGTTGTGGAACATTTTGTGACAGTTTAAGCATTTTTTTCAGTATATCAAATAATTGAAGATAAAATAATGGCTATAACAAAAACTGGTTCAACGATACCCACATTTAAGGGTACATGGTAACATGAAGTATTTAGGTGACTGGATTAGAAGGATTCTATTATGGCAGCTAAGAGTATATGGGAAAATACTAAACAAAAGATAAAAAAGAGATGGGTTGGAAGCATTTGACTGTGGATCTGGATAGTAAGGTGCAGCCAAAGAAAATGTTTCTAAGTCATTTAATACTATATACAGTCTAGGCATACCTGTATCAACTCAAGGAGAAGCTGTGGAATATAACTAATAAAGACATGAAGGAGTATATTTGGGAGGGAAAGAGGGTAAGACTTAAGTGAAATAAGTTGTTTCTCTCAACAGACCAAAGTAGTTTAGAATTACCAGTTATGAAGGGATACTTTAGAGCCACACAATTAAGTCCCACATACATAAAACAAGCAAAAGTGGAAAGAAACTATATTGAAATGGGGAGCTGGGTCATGAAATAAGGCGAGAGTAGGGTTTTGGATGCAAGTCTTTAAGGAAATCAATAACAGCCATAAATAATATTATATTTACAAAGCAGAAAATATTTTGAGAACTAAGCCAGTATAGGAATACAGAGAGGAGGTTTTACTCTTAGGGATGACTGCAAGTAGGGGGGCATGCAAAATATTCAAGAGGGAGCTGGAATTTAAGGGAGAAAATTATCAAAGAAACCAAGGTATTACAAAGATATTTGTATGGCTCCCACGTATGCAAAGAATCTAGAAGATTTAGGATTTTTGAAGTGTTTGCAAATGTATTTTTGTACTCCATGTAGACTTTGGAGAATGTTTCCACAGGTAGACTGCAATTGTTGGTGGTATGATGAGAAAGAAAGGGTATTTGGGAACATATTTTTGGGGGTGTAACAAGCTGGAAGATTTTGAAAATTCCCTACAAGGTACTTTGTCAGAAATGTTGTAGGAACAAATTATTGTAAGCAAGAAAAGGATACTTTTGAGCTGGGATATAGATGGCTGCCAAAAAGCAATTAGTAGTAAATGAGAATGAAAAGCTAAACCAGCCATTGCAGAATCATTGAATGTTATAAAAGAAATACAAGAAATGATGGTGGGATATTTAGAAAGGAACGGAGCAAACTACATAGAAATGAATGGAATTTATGGGAACAATACATGCAGAATAATGTTCAGGGGAGGAGTGAAATCAAAGGAAGGCTGGACTTGAGTAATCCAATTAATAGCAAATTGAATAATAATTGTTAAGAGGTAAATGATGCCTGTATAACATGAAAATGAAAACAATCTATGTAATGATCTGTTTGCTTTTTTGTAACTGTATATGTCCCCATGTGACTACATAATATGCGATGTTAATAAAGGTATTTAAAAAACATAGGAAAGTATACTTTGTGTGACAGTCAGAGGATGTTTTCCTTAAGGTTCTGACATTACAGATAAGTTCTTCTGTTTCACAAAGCCTGGATATGAAGGGTGTAAATTATAACATTCCTGTTTTTCCTCTTCAAAGCAGGATCCTCATTTTAATTTTTGTATTTTTGCAATTGCTTTCACAACTATCCTGATATTATTCAGAAAGTACTTAGACCCAGTCATAGTATCTTACATGAAAAGCAGTATGAATGATTGCCTCATGAAAGGCTTGCCCTTCACAACACTTGTTTAACAGCCTCAAGCTGCTTGTTCTATTTCTACAGCCCTAGTTTGGTCTATAAATTAAAGGAAATCAGACTCTCTATTAGTACAGCTGAAGAGCTTCTAGGAATTAGATAGATTCAGTCCAATAAGAAGACTTTAAATGCTAGGAGAAACAGACGGATGATATCCTTCATTCAGTTGGTAGAATGGGACTTCTTGTAGTCCTGTCAGATATGTCATCTAACATTCGTATGACACCCAGTATACCAGGCTTCACCTGAGGACATTTCAGCTTTACTTAAAGTTTATGGGATGACATGATTTGGCTGTGAGAATCTTTTTCCCCTTTAAATGTCACCTGTGGTAAAGGAATGTGACTGCTGGTTAAAGATGGTGTAGCTGGATATGAGCAGATCTGTTCTACTGCCTCATGCAGTAGTAATGTCCTGATGACAAATGACATGGGCATAAATGGAGTGCTCATTTTCTGAAACTTTCAGTACAAGAAAGTTGGTCTTCCATGCAACTATAAGTTTCAAACCTAAAAGGGAGGGTAGCCCACATTAGCACAACTTCTTACAGAAGACCTCTTTTTGCATCAAGGCAATATTGAATATCTGAATCTACAGCATTTAAATCACAGGGTTTGAATGACAGAGTTCTGATTTCTGACAAAGAATTGTTTTTTTTTTTTTTTTTTGCTATGTCTTATGGGTCTTCAATATGTAAGAAAATCTTCCAATAGAAAGCCTTATTTGTAAAAATGGATTTTTTTTTTCACTGGGGAAAAACACTATAGATCCTTGATTGCCTTTAGACCACCTGCTGCCCTGTGTCAGTCTGCCTTATGCTTTCATTAAAATAGAGTATCTCGTCCTCTCATTTTGCTTCCCTTGAGTTCTAACATTGATTTTGAGGTCCACTACTAAATTGCTTCTCAAAGGAGTTTTATATCCTCCCTTGGGAATCAAATTTGAAATATGTTATGGAAAACATTTTGTCCACTGCATACCTTTTTGTCCAGAAGCACATTGACCATCTGTTGCATCCATGAAAACCATCTGTTCTGCTGTGCCAAGGTTTCTAGTATACTTTCCCAGATCAGGCATTTCCGTATATTAGGTGGGGTGTGGGGGAGACTGTCCAGGAAAGGAAAACAGTCTTTTAAACCTGGCCTGGGAGAAGACAGTTTAGTGCTACCACAATGTGATTCTAAGTGCTTTATTAGGATTTTTATTTTAAACATAACATCCTTTCCATGATGAGAACTGTAGCATCTAGCCCCAGATGTATCTGTCCTACTGATCATGGACTGATACAGAATGTGGTACGAAGTACCTCTTAGTAGTTATAGACATGTGATTGGTGCTGTTGTCACGGTGAAATCCACCCAGCCTCTATTATGAGTCAACATCACCACTGTCTGAGTTAACTCCATCCCTCCCTCATCCAGGCATGGTAAGTTACTGTCAACCACTTAGTCCCACTCTCCCTGGTCAGCTCTTCCAGGAACAAAATCAGTAGTTGACTACAGGTCATCTAGGTGCTGGTCAGGGCTGTGTGTCACAGACTTGTCTTTATCCAATAAACCTAGATAAAGTCTTCCTTTAAATCATGGTTCACAATCTGAATCAAGGTACACAGCTTGAATCATGGTATACAGTTTGAATCATGGTAGACAATATTTTGTATTCTGAGATTTTCTGAGTTAGACAATACTTTTGAAATTCCTGACATGCAGAATATTTCTGTTATTGACTGTTATATCAGTGGAGAGGTTTTAATAACTTCATACTCATATGTGCCGTAAACCTTGCACCATTTTCTGTAAACACTGAGTGGCTATGTCTTCCAAAACATTCTTTATATCCAAGGTTAAAGATCAGACATTGACATAAATCTGAAAATCCATCACCCTTCTTGCTATCCTTATTTGGAAAATGAAAGTGTGTAAATCTTGTATTGAATTGCTCCTCGAAAGCATCTGTTTGCTTGCATTTTTACAATTGAAGATATCAAGAAATCCGAATGACCTTTTGTTTCTTTTGCAGTTATCAGGTTGGGCACATCTGTACAGAAACAAACCATTTCCAACCAGTTAACAGTTGCATTTGTTTCAGTTGTGACTCTAGAGGTAGACACCTTCAAAAGAGTTATTAGAATACATTCTACTAGTACACTGACAGCTTTGGCTGCCTTTGTTTTCAGAATGCAAACTCCATAGATATTTGTGAAGCAGCCACTTGGTCCACTATGTATCATTTACTTAATACTACAAATGATATGCCATATCCAAAATCAGAGGTGGTTTCATTATGGAAGCTGACAAAGCTGTGCTTACTAAAGCCTCTGCTGTACTCTCTTATGCCTAACTTTATATGGTTCCATAAAGCATTGTAAAGTTAGATGCTGAAATGCCACAGTAAAATTATATGAGGTAAATGATCTAAAATATTTCTGTCTTCAGAATAATAACCTTCCCTCCTTCACCCATTGCACCTTCTTTTCCATACATTACTTTTTGCTCTACTTTAAGTCTGTACCATGTTACTGTAAGAATCCACTAAATGGTAGTATCTATCCTTGTTAAATTCCCCTTCTACCACCAGGACAATGTTATTCATTTGCCTTTTGATGGGGGAACAACCCTATTTGCCGAATGACAGTGCATGTTGTATGACTGGCGTAACAGATGACTTAAAACATTACAAAATTATCTTGCCACTCTTCCTGCATCAGGACTGTATGATGCTGCTTCGAAGAATTTCTGCTTGCAAGATAGCAAAGTCTGATGGCTGTATTATTTGCACTTTAAATCTGTTAATTGCAGCAGGTTTGTTTGTACTACATATACTAGTGGGGCCTATGTGTTGTACCCAGCGGCAGGCAACTTCGTGTAGCGTAATCTCCTTGTCTGGAAGCAAAACAGAATCAAATACATTTTTTTCTAGATTTTCTGTTATCAAAACAACTTTCTATAATTTAGAATTGAGGGATTTGAACAAGAGAGTAGAATTCTATGACAGAAAATGAAACTTCTTTAAGGAATCAAAACCTTATGGAGTGACATAAGAATATTCAAAACTTCATAAACAGCTTTCTTAAAGAATAATCATTTCTGTGCATGGATTTGTGGGAAGGCTAATAAAAAATAAGAAGAGAGAAATGGTTCCTACCACATTGGTCTGCCTTCAGGTAAGGGCATTTTTTTCCATAAAATATTTGGCTATTAGTGTTATTAAGAACATAAAATGTATATACCCTCATGGTAGGAGACTTGAACCTCTGTGCCCCTTACCTTCATCACATTTAAATTTGTGGCCCTCAGACTCAAATACTGGGAGACAGGTGTAGAAAAGTGATTTTTTTGTACCTTGACAGCTACTGTAGATTAAGGAAGCACGTGGAGGAGGGTGGTGTTTAGACTCAAATACTGGGAGACAGGTGTAGAACAGTGATTGTTTGTACCTTGACAGCTACTGTAGCTTAAGGAAGCACGTGGGGGAGGGTGGTGTTTAGCAAGTTCAGTTATGTGCAAGTCATGAATGTGCATGAGGCTAGACTCATGCTGGCTGTACAATAAGAATCACAGAACCGGACCTGAGACGTAAAAAAAAAACAAAATCAACTGAATACTCCGTTCAATTCAGTTAAGCGCTTTTGTCTATTAACCTAAGACTTCATCAGAACTAAAATAAACTTCTCAGTAACCTGCAAAAATACATCCATAGAAGTCATTCAACCAAACAGAAGTGTTTGGAACCCCATATGTTACATTCTTTAAGTACTTCATCTTTTAAAAGAACAGTAGAATTTGCTGTCTGCTATTTCCTGCATGGAGTATTCAGTCAGTTTTGGCTGTACAATAAACTGCTGTTAACTCACAGTTTATGCCTCCACTGGTCATTCTACAACAGGAACTCAGACTTTCACTTTCTGTCAGTTTGTGTATATATCTATCTGTCTAGCGATAACAGAAGCAGAGGCACTCTGAACATTACCATTAGACCACTGAGATTTTTAAAGTGATGTAATTTTGCTGAGCTACTGGCACCGAAAGCAGTTTCTAAAACTCTTTCAGTTTCAGATGTACTAGACAATATTTCTAGTGCCTAGTTTAGTTTTCTTAATTTTAGAAGATTCAGACATAACTAAAACATTTAAGTATGCGCACAACTTCCAAAATTACATGAAAAGAAGGAACATAGCTCCAAAAGGTTTCCTCTTAGACAGTTTTAGTTTCACACAAGCGCACACACAAAACAATCTCAGTTGCCATCTTGCGCTAGAAGTTCTAGCTTCTGATTTTTACCTAGAAATTTGTCAAAACACCTCAAAATACAGATACCTCCAGAAAGAGCTCTCCAATAAGCATGGCACAATGTTTGATCAATATCTGTCCCATCACTCAGACAAGCACAAAAAAAACCCAAGCAGCCTTAATGCAAATACAGTCATTTTCTTTCTAAGATAAAAAAGAAAAAGCAGGACAAGATCATACTTGCTTTGCTGGGAACTCATACTACTAGTTCAGCATTTTTCTCAGCTGTTCTATCACAGATAGCTGGGCTTCTCAACTATGTTATTTATCCAAGTGCTTTCACAAATGTGATAATTAACAGTTAATAAAAACAACTTCTGCTTTTTCAATGTAGGAAAATTCAGAGGCGAATTCCTTTACCTCAGTAAAATAAAAGAAAACCAGATGGAAATGCTCACACATAACCTTGGCTTGAAAATCTAACTGTTGCTGTCTAAGTGCAAACTGGATGAAAGCACAGCTCCTAGGCATGTCATTGACATATCAGCCTGCTAATTGTGAGATGGCAAAGAGAGTGATACCTACTATTGAAAAAAGGCTGAAGGCAATATCTTGGCAGGACTTGCACCCAAAGTTTATGAGTAATGAAGACACAGAAGTGATAAAATTAATGGACTGTACTGCTCATGCTGTGTGTACTTATATGTGTGTTTGTATATAAGTGGGGAAGGAGAAGCGTAGGAGTATGAAGAAACACAAATGATAACATTAATGTACTGCATTGTTAAGGTGTGTGAGTCTGCCTGTGTTTGATAATTATATACTTAAAAACAATAAAAATATAACACTAGGAGCAAAGTTCCAAAATTAATTGTTATGAACCGCATTTAAGTTAATTAACTTATTAATTGTTAGATTATTTAATTAGTATATTGTTTGACTATTTAAATGTGATTTGAACTATGGTTTGAACATTCTGATGAAGTCCCAAGGTTTGGGAATGAAAGCACTCCACATTACAGTTTGTCTTACACAATAAAATATAATTTTAGCTACTCTTGGTGGGCTTATTACACACTCACTAAAAGGCATCCTTCTGTTTCAGTTGTCCTGGACTACATGGGCCCAATTTGGTTAATTGTTTGGTGTTTGGTTATACTGCAACACACCTTCATTTGGTTCTAAGTTCTGTCTAGCCTATCCCAGCTTTTGTATCTTGGGGAAAAATATATAAATTAACTCCAAACTCCTATTACTGAATTCACATTTTCCTTGCCAAATATTTGCATACATTTCTTCAAAAATCTATTCTCCTTTGATATATTTTCCTTTCTAGTCCCTCGAACACATCTTCCCCATTGCAAATCAAATTCAGGTCCCCACAGATAAGTAATATTCCCTGTTGAAAACTGATTATTTCTCCCAGAATTTTTTTAAACTTCATTATAGCAGTTTTATGTGGAATATTAATACATACCAATGAAATCCTCCTCGTTTGCCAGTAGCCCCTTAGTACTACATATCTATCATTATTATCTGTTTTATCCTCTTCTATCATGATTGGAGGTCCTTTTGCAATTAATGTAAGTACTCTTGTTTGCCTTTGTCCCAAGTCTTCTGCTGAATAACCATCCTGAAAACCTTTCTTTATCAAATTCACAAGTTCACTTCTTTCCAAATGTGTCTCCTGTAGCACAGCTGTTTGCACTCTACCTTTTTTTAATATAGTTCACTACCCTTTCTTTATATATATATATATATATATATATATATATATATATATATATATATGGGTACATGTCAGTCCACCGACAAGTCGGAAGACCGACATTCACTCCACCGACACATGAAAACATCGAAAGCGCAAACACGGACATTTAACAGGTAAGACTTTTAAATTCGCTAATCATGCCTACCATGTTTTAGTAAGTGTGGCAGTGTTATGCATGTGTGGTAGGCATGATTAGCGAATTTAAAAGTCTTACCTGTTAAATGTCCGTGTTTGCGCTTTCGATGTTTTCATGTGTCGGTGGAGTGAATGTCGCTCTTCCGACTTGTCGGTGGACTGACATGTACCCATATATATATATATATATATATATATATATATATATATATATATATATATATATATATAAAATATGTGAGACCATTAACATTTAAAGATAATATTGAAAGGGTCATTATGTTAAGTTATTGTTCCCACCTTTTATTTGTAACAGCTTTTCTTTCTTAAGTATCTAGTTCCAGCTTTGTGTTACATACATATGGTAATGTATGTAAAAACTTCTTCAGCTTAGTATTATTTACTACTGTATAAAAAAAAAAAAAATTAATTATTGACATGTTTTACTACTAGACATATTACGTAACTACTACTTCTCTTAACTTTCTTTTTATCTACACTTACTGTACTTTATGCTATTTTTCTTTCTGAATACTTATTTGTAACTGTATTTCTACTAAGTTAAGTCTAATACTCTACATTTTTAAGCATTATTAATATGTGACAAGTTAAAGTTTGTTTATCTCCTGTACTGTGAATGTATTTACATTATAAACATGTACTACTTTTGATGAGAAATTATTTTAAACTGTTGGAGCTTATCTCCCCGGGCCTCTACTGAAAATGGACATATATCCAGCTAGACTAGCCCGGTCAACAAATGTAAAATAAATAAATAAAATAAAATTTGGCAGGTTGACCTTTTATACAGTTGTTTCTTGTCATATTAATTTGAGACTATGTCACATCTTACCAAACTTTTTGTTTTATTGAAAGCCTTCAAACAAAAATACAAAGGCACCCACAATAAACCCCCAAAAACTATTAAGTTAATATAAACACACAGAATTATGTACATCTTCAAATATTGAAATGTACCTTCGTAATAGGAACAATTGCCCCAGACTGACAGCCACAATCACAAACCTGGGTTAACCATAAGGAAGGTTATCCATGCTAAGATGCATGGTACAGCCTATGCCTCTATGCAGTGCTGTCTGATTTTGCCTTATCTTTATTGCTGTCCCAGAATGAGAAAACACTTGAATGCTTTCAGAAACATTATCTCCTAGCCATCAAAAGAAACCCATTAAAAGAAAGAAGTATTCTGTTCTTATTGCTTCTACAAGTATTTATTTATTTGCAAGAGGAGAGTTTTATTATATTCAATGATCTTTTGTATTTATTTGCTTTCTTTTACAACTTGTTACTAGATAAAGCAAAGAGCCTTAATCCAGTCATTCCCCTATGCAAGAATTAGAAAAAGCACATTGATTTTTCTTGTATCACATGCTTGTGAACAGACTTTTCTTTTTCTTCTTCTTTTTTTTAATACATTGCAGTGCCTACATTTCTTAAAACTGAACTAGGAGAACAAGAAAAGAAGGAAATGAAAAAACAGTGGCACATACTTTAGTATCTCCATTACACTTGAAAATAAATGTGAAAAGTTTACTTTACAGCATGCAGATATCATGCACTTTACAAATATTACTGTGAAGAGCAAAAGTTTGTTTTACTTACAGTTAACTATTTCCTTCCTCTTCCTTCTCCTCCAAGCATTAATGACATGATGAAGATGGCCATTTGCTGTAGAGTCTCCTACAAATTTAACAAAGTAATAAATAGAAAATAGGTACCAACCCACAATGAAACAATAAAGCCACAGATCAAAATGCAGGTGAGATGAACACAATAGGCATTGCAAACTCGCACAAATAAAACAACAATCACATAAACATATCCACAGTTTGTGTTTTGGGTTTTGGGGAAGAGAGAAGGCAGTAGGCATGGTTAGAGGGAGACCTTGATTGACTCAAGACACCACACCAGAACCCACATCTGAAGAAGTGTTGGAAACGAAAACACAAACTGTGGATACGTTTATGTGCTTGTTTTATTCATGTGAATTTGCAGTGCCTATTGTGTTCATTAAAGTGCCTCACCCTCATTTTGATCTGTGGCTTCATTGTTTCATCGTGGGTTGGTACCTATTTTCTATTTACTAGTTTGGTTTGGTGCCTCTCGCTCTTTTTTGGATTACAAATTTAACAAAGTCAAAAAGGTCTAATATTTCCAGGTTTTCTTGTTCTGTTATGTTTCATAAATATAATTAATGTTTTATATTCCCATGTTTATTTGTCAGTTTCTGAGCTGTTGGGTTTATTCCTGTTTATCTCCATTTCTCAAATCCAGTCTTTGCTTCCTTTCCAATGTACTCTTGATTCTTCTAGTCAACTCTTGTACTTTTTTCTGTCTATCAAGCATTTTCCATTGAAACACTATAAATGGATTTACTGGCACAGTCTCCCTGTGGTCTTTATTACCAGAAGAACAAAATGCAGAATCTCCTTCTGTTTCACAGCTCACTTTTTGTTGGACAAATTTTGTGTTTCCTCCTTAGCATGTTCTGCATCAAAAAGTATTTTGTTCCTCCAGGAAAGAATATTCTGAAGATAGCTAGATACAGCAGTTTGAATCTCATGCCTGCTTCTCAACATTCCCTGATTCGTGGAATAAATTTACTCCACTTCTGCCTGGTGTACAGTGAGTAATCACTTTACAGAAACACTCTACTGTCTCACATGTTTAGTACTTTGCCCTTCTGCTCCAGTTTTGTCAGAATCAACTCCTTCTTCTGGTAGAATTGCATCTTTACTATTAAAGGTCTAGGTTGCTTTCTCATGGCCAGGTTTGGAGCAGACACACAATGTGCCCTTTCAATTAACACCTCCTGCTGTGTAATACAAGTCCACTTGCTTATTTGTTCTTTCATAATATTAATACAGTCTGTTCCTTCCAGCTTCTCTGGTATATCAGAAAATCTCAGGTTTTCCCTGCTTGCTATGTCCTCTAATTTTATTATTTTTTGAAACATCTCTTCTTGAGCAGTCTCATATTAGGCCAGCCTTTTCTTCAATTTGCCCTCTGATTTTTGCAGTTTTATCAACTAATCTGAATGTCTGTTTAGAGCTTCTTCCATTTTATCCAACCTTTTGATATTTAAGTTGATATACTCCATCAGTGTTTCATTTATTTTAATTATCTCAGAGTACATTTGACTTATTTTTCCTCTAGGTAACTGTACGTCATGTCTTGCACTAAAGCTGGAGCTTGCACTGCTTTTTTGCTGAACAGCTGCAGCATTCTTCTCAGTCAGTGTTTTTTCATCACCTTTTATGGTTGATTTTTTCTTTGAGGTTCTCTGAATTTCTTTTTTGCTGGCATCCAGACAGTGCACTTACTAGCTATATATTGAAATTTACTCAAAAAATGAGTTCACTTTCTTTCTCTTTAGAGTTTCTGTTTTCATACTGGGAGAGCTGAAATTAAGACATTACTTAATGTGCAGCCATCTTTGACATCCAAGTTTAATGTGTATTTTAAGGTTATTTCTGAAAGTAGTTAAGTTAGTGATTTTTCTGATGCATGGAGGGAGGCATTGCCATAGGGAGGGGTGGGAATGGAGAAATCATACCTGGAAGTACTCAGGGAGGATCTTGGAGTAGAGAGAGAGAGAGAGAGAAAGTGAGGTTTGTGAATGGTGACATAGGTTGCATGAGGAGTGTTTTTCATGAAGTCCAGCTGAAATAGAGTCAAAGCTTTAAATTCATAACAATTTAAATACACGAATACCAAGTAGCAGATTAGCTGTTTCTTGAACTGAAAATCAGTTTGCTTTCTTGAGTGTTAGATAGTGGTTTTCATGGGGAGGGGAGTTAGAGTTAGGAGTTAGGGGAGTCAACAAATGGAACTGAAGATTGTTTATAGTCTAGCTAAGTATTGTTTGGAAGCAGATTCTACATAGCTCTCAACTGACTAGGTTTTCAAAGAATGCCCAGATTTTTTACTCATATTTTTGGCCTTTTCCTTGTAAAGTTGTAGTTTTATGACAGATTGAAGTCAGTAAATCATGACATACATTTCAGTTTCAGACTTCATATTCTTTAGAAAATGCATGCTAACACAAATCATTTTATTCTAGCAACTTTCTAAGTTTATCAGAGTAATATTTAAAATATGTCGCTTTTTTTGGGCATTTGCTCCCCCCATTATTTTAGGCTTTGTCCACATTTGTTTTGTTAAGAGGTTGAGAGGTATGAGCATCTGTGATGAGAAGAGCATACTCATACTGTGGTAGAAGCATACAATAGTCAACAGGGCATGAGACGAAGGGACAGATCTTTTTAGCCTAGAGCAAGAGTGAGTTAATTTTTTATCATGTTTTTAATATGCCATCGAAAGTTGAGAAAGCTAGATAGTGGAAGATGTCAGCTGTTTCAGTGCTGGAGTTGTTAACATCTAAAATGTAAAGGCTAAAGGGCAGTGTTTGAGTCTTGATGTATTCTGAAGAGCACTGCTTTGGTTTCAGAGGAGTTTAGGAGAATTTTGTTTTGTATTAGTCATTGTTGTAGAAGGAGTAGTCAGACTGGAGTTGGGCCAGGATGACTGAGTGAGTACGACTAGATTTGTAGATCACCATATCATCTGTGGAAAGAATTAATGAGAGATGTGGAGGTTGAGTAGGAGTTTGTTAATAAAGATAGAGAAAAAGAGAGAATATGAAGCCTTGAGGGATACCTTTATGGAGTTGTGCAGTCTTGGAGAGGGTATTTCCTATTTTAACTCTGAAGTGTCTGTTATCTAAGAAGTTACTGAACCAATACAGGGTGTCAGAGTCAATTCTAATTTCAGTGAGAAATTTAAGGAGGATAGGGTGGTCAATCAGTCAACGGGTTTAGACAGATCAATGAAAAAGACACTTGTAATGTTGCCTTTGGTGGGATAGTTATGGTATATTTTGTGTCTTAGAATCCAAGTCACTCAGTCTGGCACACTGGACCCAGTAAAGGAACAGCACAAAACTGTGAATAAACTCTTGCATTACCTTGTTTTGTGGTTACCTGCAACTTTATTTTTATTCTTATTTTGCTTTGGTGTGGGTGTTTGTGCTGTGCCTTTATTGAGTCCAGTGTGCCAGACTGAGTGACTTGGGTTCTTGTTTTTTTTTTACTCAGTCGTCTTCACTTTTTTCTTGGTTTTTATATTTTGTGTCTTACCTTTAACAAGCCATAATGAATTACGTCCATTTAATTGAATGAACGTGACTCAACAACTTGATTTATGGGGGCAGCAACCTTTCATACCCCCCAGTGCAGTGACTTTCATTCCTTGCACTCCCTAAATTAATATAACTAACTCCAAGATCACAAAGCATTGAGATAATTTATAAAAGTTGTCAATTTAAGTCATTTCAATTAAATGGGCTTGTCAGAATGTGACTCATTGAAAAAACAAAACAGCCCACCAAGTACCAGTAGGAGGGTGTCTGTGTGTGTGTGTGTGTGTGTGTGTGTGTGTGTGCATGTATATGTGCTGGAGAAGTGGTTTCTAAGCAGAATTGTGTGCTTAAGCCAGCATTTTCAGGGTTTTGATTTTCTGGAGACCAGTTTATTTCTTCAGTGTACAGTACAACAGTGCATTCATCTAAATCTAGTGTAGTAGTCCATATTCTGATGTATCACTTTCCAACATTTAGGCTGGATTTGGGGTTGGCTTGGATTAAAAAAGTCTGTATCTTTTCCAAATAAAACTGTTCTAAAATAATTATACCATTGACTGTATACAGCTGTCCTTTAGCTCTCAAGCCCCCCTGCTATGCTCTGTATTCATGTGGTGCAGCTTCATATGCACTCTACATGCCTGAGCAGAAATGCTTTGTTTATGATGAATAGCTGAGGTAGAAAAGGCTGAAAAAAAAAGTCTAAATGAACACCGTGTTTACGTGTAGAACAACACATCTAAATTTAATCTAATGAAACAATCATGTCAAAATTAGCTTTGAAACAGTAGTCTAAACACGATGTACAAATGCATGCAAGTTTTGAGATTTGCTTCCCTAGTACATCAAATTAAATGTGTTATAACATAAAACACATCATGGCAGGGGACATTTCCAGCTCTATGCAGTATTTAAAGTTACTCCTGATTATTTTAGGCAAACTTTCCTCCTGTACAAATGTTTGTGTTATTGTTTTGACACTTTCAGTTATACAGGTTTATAAAAGTTTCATAGAGCAATAATTTGTTGCACAAACTGATGCAAAAAATAAGATTTCACATTTTTCTCAAGTGTTATCTTCTCATGCTGATACACAATACATTGAACAACATTGCCTTCTGCAAACCATAATTACGTTTGCTATCTCTGAAGATGTAATACTTCAGGGTAAGATGTAAATTGTGGAGGGAGATGTTTCTGTTAAATAAAAAACATGATTTTTAAGAAAACCCCAAAGTATTAACAAAAAATATTTTGTTCAGTTAACAAATCTTTGATCAGCTGTTATAATAGTGTTCCCTTATGTGAACCATATGCTTCTTCCTCATAATATCCTCTTCTATCAGGTGATCTTATATTGCAAAACCACAGTTAGCACCCTCAGTATGATTACCATTGTTCATGAAGCTGATTTTGTTTATTTAATTTCCCCACCCTCATTTTCGTGAGACAGCCTATCCATTTTTCATTCTGTACTGTTTTGCACATTAGTTAAAATGTATCCATAATTCCTCATTTGTGAGGCTATCACCCTAGGACTCATTTCCTTTATACAAATTTTTATCACTCTACCTTCCAGCCTCTTGTTTGTCTGTGTGTAACATTTAGGAGAGAAGCCCATTTCCTTCATAACTGTAATGTACTCCAATCACATACCTGACCCCTTGTCCTGCATCTCTTTGCCCTCCAAAGCAAGGCACTAACTTAGCAACTTTATCTAGTACAGTGCCTGGCTGCAAATCGAGGTATCTGCCGCATACAGGAACAATCATCTGTTCTACTCTATAAAATACTTCTTTGTCTTCAGTTTCAGTGCATTTATCTCCTGTTTTTTTTTTTCATCCTGCACTAGTTTATCACACATGTCCACAAGTATTACTGCTGCTTCATCATTTATTCAACAGTCTTTCTCGTTCCCAGATGTAGTGTTCGTCCTTCTATATGACTGCATATTCACAATGGGCATGGTCTTAGTCACAGTTTAGGACCTCTTACTCTAACCAGTATGTGTGTGTGTGTGTGTGTGTGTGTGTGTGTGTGTGTGTGTGTGTGTGTGTGTGTGTGTGTGTGTGTGTGTGTGTGTGTGTGTGTGTGTGTGTGTGTGTGTAAAGTGAGTGATGGAGGTGCAAGTGGTTGGGTTACATTGTATCCTCACCATATTTCCTATACTTGTTATTAATATTCTCCAGGTCTGTCTGAAGACTGGCTATAGACTCACTGGGATCTTCTCAGCCAACAAAATATAAAATGAAGCACTAAATATGTGACAGCAATACTTCTCTTTAGTTAATGTACATAACTAATAAATAACTGTTGCAGTGTTTTAATATAGTCTTAGTAGAAGTACTTATCTTCTCAAAAACAGGGTTTAAGAATCAGCCTGTGCCACTGGAGGATCAGCTTAGCTTTGGGGAAAAGGGATTCAGTATCCCCAAGTGCTGTCTCTTTTTGTGTGAAGAAAAGGTCACCATTTTCTCTATGCTACTGCCATCAGTGACTTCAGGTAATAATGCAGGCTTAGGTCTCATTGGATGGACAAATGTCTAGTTGGCAACACGTCTAGCAATCAGGCACTGAGCTTATTTATTTATCAAACTGCTATTGTAGATGGATACAGACATAGACGTGCTTCTACTGCTCAGATGACCAAGTGACACTGGTGTATCAACATACCTACAGAACTGCTTACAGAATGATTGGCCTAACTACAAATCTGCAGACAGAATGGTTGGCCTAACTAACCTGAATGCAGAGAAGGCCCCTTGTTATATATAGGTTATCTTAGCTGCTGGTCAGTGGGAGAGTGGTCTTAATCCCCTAAGTGTACGTGAAAAGAACTTAGGGATGCAAAAACTTCAGTAACTCTATCCTACTGTTTAGAATATTGGAAATAGAGATGGAAGGGAATTAACGATCTAGAACCTTATAGGAGAATACCAGCAGATCCATACAGTGAGGGAAACCAAACTAATCTGAATCTGTCCAGAGCCAGAATAGATTTCATAATGAAGAATTAAAAAAAATAATCACCCAATTTGTCTAGAATTATATTTTAGAATCACTTCACTGATTTAAAAGAGAAACTTACAGTTAAGTTCAAAATAATGACAAAAGTTACTATCCAGTACTTGATTAGATAAGCTCAATTGCATATGTTTTATTTTTTGCCTTTGTCTTGGAAGACCAGATATTCTGTGCTCTGCTAATTGTGAGGGTTTGCTTTTGTAACAGTCTGCAACTGCGGGATCTAAAGGAGACTTCCTGTTTATCAGCAATCATGTCATCGAAGTTGTAACTAAACTTCATCGAATGTTACTGACAACAACCAAGGAAAAGGTGAACCTCCAGACTGTGAATGAGTAAGTACAATGTCCAAGATGTCTTGGTAATATCCTTGCTGTGTTAACAGTGTAGATGAAGTGATAAAGCATGCACATGACATCAGTGTTCACCTCCATTTTAAAACAAACAGAAGACAGATAAGCATCAGCAGGTCCAATTAATGAAACACTTTTTTTCCTTTCAGTTTATATAGTCTGTGACATCTTTGTTCTCAAATACCTGTCTAATTTTCATTTTTGTCTTATATTCTCTGCATATCCCATGAATGCTTGAGGCATCATAACATTTGTATGACCACTCATTTTTTGGCAGATTTTTCTAAGTATGCACTACCCTTTTCTCATTGTTTTTTCAATTTTTCTTAGTGCTCTCTTCTCCCCTTATGTGATTTTTTCTTTCAGTGTCCTCATCTCCCTCTATGCTTCCATATTATGTCTCATTATGTCTGTTAAGAGAATGAAGTCTAGCCTCATGTAATCCCAGACTTCTGTCTTTGTAGCACTTCTCAGCAGTACTCCAGTGATCATGACCACACAGTGAGAGTAGGTGAGACTAATGTACCTTGGATTTCTTTCCCGCTTAAGTACTGTATGTCTTTTGCAGAGATCCAGTGTTCACAAAAAGACACTGTTCTTTAACAAGGAATATACTAGTAAATACAACAATGACATTAATACACATGTTCTGCTAGGACTTTAACCATGTAACTGGCATTTAGCTGGCTTTAACTTTTTATATTTTATTTCACTTATTTGTTAACAGGTAATCCCACTAGGCACAAGGGTGTCTTTCACTGGCAATCTGGGAGTAATATCTTTTTTCCCTTCTTTTTTTTAGCCCTGCTGCCTAATAACCATCAGCCTCTGCCTTAGTCAATTGACCCATTTATTCCCTTTCACTTGTGTGACAACCTACAAAGAGGAGCCAAAAAGTCAAAAGCCATGGGCGGGGGGGGGGGGGGGTTCTGTCTAAGTCCATACTAATGTATGTTTGCATTTTTGGCATGCAGTGAGCCTTTCCGAATTCATGACACATCTCCATGTCACATGATCAGCTGGCCTTGTCCTTCTTGTAGATCAGCACCCCCATGCCATCCCTGGTCTCCACCAGTGTGCAGTAAGATTTGGGTTCACAACTGACAAGTACACCCTCCCCCCAGAAGAGAAGCAAGTAGGCTTAAGCCTCATCATTCCTCTCCTCCCTCATGCCATCTGCAACAGGCAGCTGAGCTGCTATTTGATCTTGGGTCACCTAGGTCATTGTCTGGGATTTATCCCTCTACAATCTATGTTTGGTTAAGTGAATTTTTCATAGTTACAAAGTAGTCAAATGGAGACTGAGGGAATTAAACCCATAACTACAGGATAAAGTATATTAGCAGTTTATTGCCTTAACTGTCTCTTCTAAAGTGCCAAATTCATTTATCGTGTTAGACACTCTTACTACTATTTAGTTAGAAAACATAACTACCTTGTGTTTGTTCTCATGCTTGGTGTTAGTAAATGCATCCTTTTGAATTGCCCATCCTTTTTCCGGGACAGACACAGTTCACATTCTTCAGTGGCATTTGCTACATGAATGTACCGAGTGCTTTTCTTCTGGCCTTACATTTCATAGAGCTTGTAGCTTGCACTATAACTCTCATGGTAGTTCACAGATGGAGGAACAGCAACAGCAGTTTGCTTTGTTATTCGGTATGAAGGATAAGGATAGCAACCTTCATATAGAGCCCCTGGCCTTTTCCTCATCACTCCATGTCACATTCAAGGAACTGTCTTCTTTCTGTGTCTGTCAGTTTTATTTCCTGCCAGCGTCCTCTACCACATGTGGACACCAAGTCCATCAGCCTCACATCAGATAGGCCTGTACTCCTTCCGGCTTATTCTGTTAGACCACCTCCTCTTGCATGCCCACCAATGGGATGGTTCAAGAAAACATGCTCTGACTGGTACATGCCAAAGTCATTCTTTAGTCTGATATTTTTGTCTCCTTTATCCTTGCTTTATTTCCTAGAGGACACTGGTGGAATGATTTAACTTCACTGCAAAACAGATAACACTTCCTTGATTCAGGTAAGCAAAGCATAGTGGTCCCCCTATTCAATATGAACTGCATTGTCAATTATAATTTCTTCTGAGACTTTACAGGCATCCTCCCCTGCTAATTACCTTCTGTGTTTTAGGTTAATAACAGGAATGTTTACATATTTTGTTTTAATTGTACTTTCTTCTTCCCACACAGGTTTACAGTCCGCTTTAAGAAAGATAACGTCTCTGTAAAGGTTATGGAGGCAGCTGAGAGAAATGGGACCAAGCTGACCTGTAAGAAGAAGAACAGCCATACATTGGAGATCACTGTTCAGAAGGAATAAATGCAAATTAAATGCATGAAACTGTTTGGCGCTGCCTCTATAAATGAACTTGAATCATGCAATACCACTATTGGTTGACTAGATTTATTTTTCTTTTTTCCCATCTTTGTCTGTCTCTTTGTACATAGAATTTCCATTATCCAAAATGCAGTATAACAATGAAGAATCTATGCCAATGCCAGCTGGTCTAAAAAAATGCTGTCGTTCTGGTTATCTCCAATGGAGCACGTTCCTAGAGCACAGTGTTTAATTATAATTATATTGACATTTTTGCAAATAGAGGAACCCCATATTTTCTGTTGGTAGTGAGTCGAGGTTCCACTTTTGACCTAGAATTACAGTTAGAAGGTTCTCAAACACCGAGCAGTCAGCAGTCATGTGCAGGGCTGTAGAGATCGTCAGTAATTGTATTGTCATTTTAATCTGTTATCTCTTGACTCTCATCTCCTCAGCCCATCAGTACACAGACCAAAGAGAAACAGCGATCAATATGAACATTAAACCAAAAAGGCTATATCTGTTCACTGTGAGCTCGGTTTGTCATCCAAGCCTTCACCTTTAGTTTACATTTGCCACAGTATATCTAATACTAATTCAGATATTAAAAATTGTTGCCAAGAAATAAGCCTCATTGTGTTGTTTAAAGACAGAGTCATAATGCACTTTCTGTTTCAGCATGTGAAGTGACGACTGAAACTGGGATTGAAACTGCTACTTTAAGAGAAATGTGACTATATATATATATATATATATACATATATATATATATATATATATATAATATATATATATAAAACACTGATTTGTAAAATAAATGCAGACTGCATTCCATAATTATGTCCTGTGATGTTTTTTCTGCAGCAGTCAGTAATTCACATGTCCTAGTTGACTAACAACGCAGTGTTTGTTCGGTTTCCATCATCTTGGGTAATGTCTGTGTCTAATCAGGAGTGGGTGTGAGTGTAGGAGATGGAATGTCAGTTGAATTGTTCTCAGCTCCCACACTTGTACCTTACTGAAGAGCTGCCTGGTACCTGTTGACAGACTGTCAGAAAAAATCAAGATGTCCAAAGCTCCTCCTGTGAAAGTGATGAACTCTCAAGAAATGCAAGTCCAAATATTTATTTTTATCTATGTGTGAATACAAACCCAGTTACATAAGCTCTTTCTGAGGGGGCTGAATAATGGACTTTGAGGTCTCTGTAGTCTGAGTTGCATAGTATGTATGCATAATGGGGCTTTGTGTGATAACACTGAGATAGCCTAGCTTAAAATAATAGTCTAGGAAGTATACATATGTATCTCTGGATATGTGATGTATGGTTTGAACATAACCGGGGACAGCTCTTTCAGTCTAAATGGCTAGAAATAATTCACAGGTAGAAAAAGGTGATAAATACTTATATGCCTTGTAATAATGAGCTCATAGGATGTACTTGGTGTGCTACTCTGGCACAAATTGCAAACTAATTTATATGACATCACATGACAGATGTGCAAAGCCAGCTCTGATCACAGTTGTGACACTTCCATGTTCCACTCCCAGTTCTTATATCGTAAATTCCACTGAACCAGTCTCACTTTGAATTTAACACCCATATTTTATTATTCTCAGTGAACTGCAGTGACAACCCTCTTTCCAGCAGAGCCTTGTGCTATTTTAGTATTCTCCTAGGCTTTTGCTTGATTGGTATATCCACAAGGTATTTTTTCAGGATGCTTACTGATCTAGAAATATTGACATATATACTAGGAAACACTGAAAATTGTCAACTGGTTCAAAAGACTCAATAAAACTAACCAGACAGCATGTGCTGTAGTCTGTGTGCATGGCCATGGCAAGGTGGCAAGAGCTATGTCACAAACTGACCAGACTGCAATGAGAAACAGGATGCGGAGTTCATATACATTGTTTTCAGAAAAGTGCTACTGTCTTAAGAAAAAAACTCAGCAATTTTCATTTCATTACTAATAAAATTGGATGCTTCTTCTTCTTCTGTTAGCTGCCCTTTTTGTTTCCTTGGAAGTTGCTGTGGTTTTGAAAAGCAGGCACTTCCAAAATAATATTAACTTAAGGCCTGCTTGCAAAGTAATGATGCATTGTCTTCAGATAAAAGATATGAAAAGGATAAACAGGAAGATAACTCAAAGAGGAAACAACATTTTTTAAATATATCTTGCAGAAATGAAGGTAGAAAGCAAGCTGAGGGGACATGGGCCATGCATTAAGAAATATCCTAACAAGAAGACCAATGGCCAGACCGATTGCTAAGAGATTAATGACTAGTCTGTAAAAAAGCCTGAGGCAAAACTCCTTTATAGGATCATTAACGGGTGGAAAATTTCCTCACCTATCAGTCAGGTTGGAGTAATTACTATTCATTTGTCAGTGTTCCCAAAACTCATCTGTGTGTCATCACTGAAGTCATTGTCACACTCTGCTGGCTTCTGGATTTCAATTTTTCAACATTTTGTCAGAAGGATTTACTGCACTGGTGTCGCCAGATAACAATGTGACATAAAAAGAAGGATGGAGAGGCTGAGCATATGCTAAATCAGGTTAAGGTTTGATTTTCTTAGAAAATGCACAGCTCTAGCTTTGATATTCATATACTGGATTTGTTAGCCTGTCACTTCCCAGTGGTCTGAAAAAGACAGGACAGAACCATCTTTTAAGAAGATAGCATTATTAACTGCTAACTTGTAGCACTTGTTAATATTTCTCAGCCATTAACATGCTTGTGAATATTTGTGTAACGTGAACATAGTATGGGTTTACCTGAAGGGAAATGCAATAACATAAAACACAGTTTTGCTGCTTATCATTGAATAAGAGAAACCTGAAGATTCAGGAAGATCACTACTGCTCACCTTAAAGGATGTGGCAAAAAGGCCTGGTTTCTGAGATGGGGTATTGTGAGATTCATAAACACATTAACTGCAATGAGAAAAGTTGCCATTATTGTCTCATTTGCATGTCTCTGAGCAGCTAACTATCATGAGCGCAGATCAGCAATATTCTGCTGTAGTTAACAGTACCATCTGTGATGTGCTAGCAACCCCCCCTTTTTAATCACTCTTCCACAACAGGCACCCCCCAGTCACTCTCCTACACACAGCATAACACAGTAAATAAACACACACAAACAAACCACATACCACATATCAGTTCCTATTGCCAGAACATCCTTTTTCCCTGCCCTTGTAATTCACAGGTGATTACAGTCAGTCCTTAATGCCAGACATTTCAGTTTTACTTCATATCCTGTTGAGCATGCATGGTAAAAGCTGTTATCCTAATGACTAGGAGCAACACTCCCTCACCCTGTTTCTTGTATGTAGCAACTTTGTAGGCATTGTATTATGCCAGTGATCCTCAATAAGTGTTAAAATGTCTCTATTGCACTAACTTATCAGGCAGTGTAGTAGGTTAATGTTGCAGGTTCACGTGTCAGGGGTGCTGGGTTTAAATCACATCTTTGTTTTACTTATTTATTTATATATTTTTCTTACTTATTTATTATCCCTGGTGTCTAGTTACACTTTTTTTAAATGGGTGCCTTTAAGGCATACCATATAGAATATCTCTGGTGTCTACTATTCCCCCACCTGACCCATGTTGTGTTTAGATGCTGCTCAGATATTGTGTAAAGTAATCCCTTGTGTCTAGTTTTCCCCCAAACCTGTGTGCTATTAAGGCAGATAACTAGTGGTTCCCCACACATCTATATCCATTCTGTTTAAGTGTTGCTCAGCCAAGAGATTCATGAGGTATGCCTGGTGACTAGTGTTTCCCCACTCCCCCAGTCACCATTCTGTTTGAATGCCATTTAGGCAGGAGTCTAGATAGGTATTCCTGGTGGATAGTGCTTCCCCTCACTCAGTTGTTGCAAACTTCATTAGTCTAGGGAGTGTATGGAAGTTGACAGTTACCCCAACCCACACACATGCACACAGACACACACACACTTATCCATCTACCTAACTTACCCCTTCACTAACTACCCTACTGCTACCTCCCAGATAGGCACACATTCACACATATCACTCTCACATGCAGCCCCTCACATACAGTCATGCACACACCTCCTAACACAACCTTACCACTAAACTCCTCAGCACTTACTACTGCAATGGATGAACTTAATGTTTTTGCCATGTTCAGTACTGCTAGGGGCCAGGAGCAACCATTGATTTACTACAGGCATCCAGGGTAGAGCACATGGCTAATTAGTATATGCCTCACCCCTGGACCTCATTAGCATCTTGCATGGCTGCAGAGAGAGCTCACTGTGGTGCTGCATGTCTTCCTGCAAAAGTACTGGGGCAGAACTGTCTTTGAATGTGAGAAGGTTACTATGAGGGATACATATCATATACACCTGACAGTAAACTTTATGAATTCAGCCCACAGTTTTCCTTTAGTTTCATAATTAACTGGACAGAATTTTCCTTTACAGAGAATATTCTGCAGCAGCCTACTAGTAAATTAGAAAGAAACAGTATTTTATTTTGCAAGGATTCCTAGTAAAGATACTTTATAGCTGATAATATGTGGGTATAAACTGTAGCAGGTGCTCGTTGCATTTGTTGCAAGCAGTTTGTTACTAGAGAAAACATTTTTTTTTTTTTTACTAAAATGAGGGGAAGGAGAGTAGGGGGCAAAAATTGGACCTGGTTGGTTGGGCAGGAAGCAGGGGGGCATGTCATGTATCTTGCCAGCCAGCTGGTTGGTGTGCCAATACTTCACTTGAAGAGCTGAGGGGATGAAGTGCTAGTTTGACTCAGCTATGGTTCTGCTAGCAAATACTGTAGTCACTGCATGTTACTACTGGTAAAGGTTCCCAACCAGATCATGTTATTATATTTTGATATTTTATTAAACATTTGTGAAAATAAAAAAATATCATATCACACTCTTTAGAGTTAAAACATCAGGTAGGTAAAAAGGATCTAATGGGATAATGAAGTCAGCCTTCACTACAGATGTTCATTTAAAAAAAAACACTTGTACGGAAAAAACAAATTCAGACTGAATAAATGAGGCAAGCTCACAAGCTCTTCTATGACCCCCATTCATCAACATTTGTTGGAGTTCTGTGGATTAAGGCCATTCATTCCATCTATACCAGGAAGCAAACAAATGTATTCTAATGTAATTTCTAGACTCATCCACTACCCCCTTACCACTGCCAAGATGTGCACCTGATAAAAGAAGCCCTGCAACACCATCTCCTTAGTGTGTGGCTACTGCTACACACTAATTATGCTGACTAAAGCATGAGACCATGCTGCTTGGCCGAGGTAAGTACATAACCCAGTCCCCTGAGCTGCATGCTGTGATACACCTACTCTAATAGGTGCCAACATAGCAATAGCTGGACTGCCTCCTTCCATCAAAGATAGATAAGTTTGCATCTGTTGCTCACATCCACTGTCCCCTTTAGAATCATAGTTAAGCCATCAGGTGCCCTGTGCAGAGAACAGTTGTATAAGTAAACCTTCCATAACAGCAGATGTTCGAATGATCACCGCCTGTAGTAATCTTAGCTCTATGAGTTATATCTTGCCAAGGATTTAGCAGCAAGCCAGCTTCCAAATATTCAGAGCACCTTCCACACGGTGAAACCATTGGACAGCTTTCATGTCAACTGCACTGGCAGGACATAATATATATCTATATCTATATCTATATATATATATATATATATATATATATATATATATATATATATATATATATATATATGGGTCTACTTCTAAATTTCACAGTTTCAAAACTTTGAATTTCTTACGGTCAAGACTATTGAAATTTTGAAACTTTGAGCCATTTAAATGGAGATTGCCATACAGTATGGAGTGGTATATTTACAGTTTTCCTCACTGTAGTGCAATCTTGGAGTTGATATATTTAATTAGCATTAGGTGTGGGGGTGAAAGGAGGCTTGCTCCCCTTCAAAAACATAAAAAAATATATTTTATTTTTTTGTTTACATTTCGACCATAAAAAATTCGAAGTTTTGAAACTTTGAAATGTAGAAGTAGACCCATACATATATATATATATATATATATATATATATATATATATATGGGTCCCTATCAGATCGTCGAAATTTCAATTCACCTAACTGTCATTTCGTCTAAACGTCATTACATCGACAAGCATTTGCCCCCGTCCCCAATGTTGTGCGACCCTGGAGTTGATATATATAGTTAGGGGGTGTGGGGGGCACAGCCCCCCACATTGGGGGGTGTGGGGGGCGAAGCCCCCCACCTAAAATGCTTGTCGATGTAATGAAGTTTAGACGAAATGACAGTTAGGTGAATTGAAATTTCGACGATCTGATAGGGACCCATATATATATATATATATATATATATATATATATATATATATATATATATGTATATGTATGGGATCCGTATGGATCACCAAATGGCAACATAACCGAAACAGATTCGGCCAGGCATACTTGTGTGAAAGTGCTTTTCACCGAAAGG
The DNA here is from genome assembly GCF_019279795.1 of Protopterus annectens. Lineage (NCBI taxonomy): Eukaryota > Metazoa > Chordata > Ceratodontiformes > Protopteridae > Protopterus > Protopterus annectens. Next base: position 910,749,317 of record NC_056743.1, on the reverse strand, counting down.
CACTTTCACGTAAGTATGCCTGTTGCGGAGATCGCACTCCAGTGGAGATAAGGGAAAATTTCCTTTTCCTCACTGTAGTGCGACCTCGGAGTGAGAATATTTAAGTAGAGGGGGTGTGAAAAACGTAAAAGTAATGCTTTATTTTTTTTTTTAAACACATTTTAATGAAAGCGCTTTTTCGTTAAAGTGTGTTCGGTGATTGTGGATTCGGACTATTGAACTTTCGTTATATCTACATATATATATATATGTTAGGGGCAGATTAAGTGAGTTAGGGTTAGGGTGCGGGTAGGGTAAGTGTGCGATAGTGACAGACCTTAGGGTTAGGGTTTAGGTTAAGGTTAGTGCATAGATACCTTTTAAAAAACATTTAATGTTGATGGCCTCATTTAAACCGGGGGGTCTGTCTGCTTTTAGCCTGACCTGCCAACATTAAATGTTTTTTAAAAGGTTCTAGATTAAGTATTGACAAGGATTTAGTGAGCTTGTCTACACTATTTAATTAATTATGTGATTCCCTGTATTTAATCAGAGTTGTTTTAAGTTTAGCACTGATTGGTTGATTAATTAATATGTTTTATCACTTCCGTAGTAGAGTATATAATGTCAGCATTTTTAATGGTTTGTATTCTGATGAAGTCTTCGGACGAAAGCGGCAATTAAAAGGCTTTTTTATGCTATTTTTCTACTCTCAAGTGCTTTGTTTGGTTTCCCGTTCCTGATTTTGCTTTGCAGTTTGGATTTTTTGTGGTATTTCTTGTGACTTAGTGCATATATAGTTGTGTATGTATAGCTTAGTGTAGGTTTGTAAGGTTTTTGGTGTGCTTGTGTAGTGTGTGTGTTTTTCGGATCAGGTCTGTGTTTTGTTGATTGTTGGGATTGTGGTTTGTCGGGCATGTGAAGTTTCGTGATTTTGAACTTTCGGTTTTGTGGTGTCGGTTATTTCATTGTTGGTGTTTTGGCATGTCGGTGTTATCAGGTAGACCCATATATATATATATATATATATATATATATATATATATATATATATATATATATATATATATATACACACATACATACACACACACACACCGTGGCATAATCAAAAAACAAAATGGGGGGGGGTAGAGAGATGGAGCAACTACTGTAACAGTGATCATTTGAATATCTACTGTTATGGTAACTTTTCTTACACACAACTGTACTGTGTTCATCATATTGATAACTGCTGCTGTAGTAGCCTTAGCTATTTGGGTAGTTTACCCTAGCTTACAACATTTGGGAAGTGGAAGGGGAAGGATTTAGGAGCCTCTTTATAATGGTCCTAGCAAAGCCTGCTCTAGACCTAGAGAGGAATCAAGCTTGTAGTGCTCTGAAAAAATATGTACAGAAGATGCTGCTTCTAGAATCTAACCTTTTTCAAAAAGCTATAGCTGAAGACAGGGCCCTTGTAGAGTGGGTCTTAGTCCTATCTGGAATAATTTTGTTATGTTGAGAATAAAAAAGGTAATAGTCTGACATAACTATTTGGAAATAATTCTCAAAGAAACCCTGTCTCTGTGGAAAATGAGATAGGATAGACTCACCATAAGAGCTTGCAACTCAGATACCCTTTTTTCAGAGGTCTAAGCAATCAGTAAAACCATGTTCCATGTTATGAACCTCAAGCTAGCCAGATGAGTTGGTTCAAATTGAACAAGTGTTAGCTTCTCTAACACAAAAAGACCCCCAAGGAGGGGCCACCAGTTTTCTTGGAGGTCTATTATACAAAACCACTTTAAAAAATATTTTGACATGAGAATGTCTTGAAAGAGTAGGATCTATGGGCAGACATGCTGAAATGGCCAATAAATGAACCTTGATGGAGGAGTAAGAAAGGCCAAAGGATAGTAACACACAAATATTCTAAAACCAGAAAAACACTAGCCCTGAATGGATGCTAGTCATGTTGCTGGCACCAACTAGAAAACCTTTTCTCATTTTCTAATGGATCATTTTCTAGTACCAGGTTTTCTTGTCTCCATTTATACCTGCTGCATGCCCTCAGTAAATGGGTGATGTGGTTGAAGAGAGTTAAGACCCTATTATCCAGGCAGTTATTTGAAGTTGATTGGGGTCAGTTTATTTCTTAAAGCCATGTTCTTGTGTGAGTAGATCCATTTTGTGAGGAAGCTTGTGGTAATTGTTCCTGGCCATTTCCAAAAGAAGGAAGAACCACTGCTGCCTGGGCCAGAAGGGAGTCAGCACAATAATTTTGGGAGATTCATTCTTAATCTTCAGAAGTACCATGGATGTCTGTGGGAAGAGTGGCAAAGTATTCAGGAACATTCCTGTCCAAGAAAAGGAAAATGCATCTGTCTTCCCGGGCTTCTTGCATGGAACCCTGGTGCAGAATTTTGCTAGCTGATTGTTCAGATAGGAAACAAACAGGCCTATTTGAGGAACTTCTCACAGATGAATACAATTTTGGAAGACCCCCTAATCTAGTTTATATTTGTGAGGGTCTGCCTTTGTTCTGCTCAGCTTGTCTGCCATGGTTTTGCTGTGATGCCTGTTGAATGAGAGTATACTGTGAAGCTATATTCCAAGCTTAAATGACCATTCTGCAAAGGGGCTAGGACCCGATTCCCCTTTGCTTGCTGATGTACCACATCACTGTGGTATTGTTTGTAACAACTTGAAGAAGTCTAGGGTACCAAAGATGATTCAGAAAGTTGAGTGCCTTGATCCGAGCAAGCATCTCTGTTATATTTATGTACTTGTATCTTTCCTTGGTGTTTGAAACACCTTGCACTTTTTTTCCTTCTGAAACTGCTCCCCAAGCAGGGTCCAAGACATCTGTGGTGATGACTACTTTGGTGCAGGAGGGAGAAGGGGAGACCTGGATTTAATGAAATTTGCTGTTCCTACTGAGTGATGTCTCTTCTGACAAACTCCAGAAATGAGATTTGAAAGCATAATGGGTGTAAGTGCTGGGGCCAAAGAGACTTCAAATACCACTGTATATTTCTTCTTTGGAGTCTTGTCAGGGGTATCATAAGAATCATAGATGTCATGAGACTCAAAATCCTTACAGTGACTGAAATCTGAGTAGACAACATAATAATAGATGTAGGTATACACATATCTTTTCTTTTGGAAGAAAAGCTGTTTGAACTGAGATGTCTAGCAGATACTGCATGATCACAATCCTGAGTGATTGAGTCAAAAAAGACTTCTGAATGTTCACTTGGAATCCAAGCTTGTGTAACTCTTCTCTCTTCAAGTGGGAGATTCCTGCCAATTTGAAAAACTCTGCAAAGATAAACAAGTTGTTTAAATATGAAAAAAATTGGATATCCTGTAGCCTGCAATGAGCTACAGTTGGAGCTAGACACTTTATGTGAGGAAGAAGCTGAGATCCCTCATAAAATCCTCCAAAGCTAGTTACGAAAACAAAATCGCCACTGATTCTAAAGACAAGTCAAGAATCTCAATGGCAACACTCAGATCTGCTCTGAGTTACAGCACAATGGCACTAAATATACAGAACCAACTGATATTGCCAACATCCTGGCAGATAGGTTCAGTACTAACTTTACCCCTCTCTCATCCTCTAAAGGGCCAATCTCTATACCTGAAGAATGCAAAGTTCCTGTAATCACAGCTGCACAGGTAAAAAACACACTCTCCAAAGCCAAGAACACAGCATCCATGGGACCTGACAACATAGGTTCATAGGTTCATAGGTAGGTACTAGGCTATTTGCTCGAAGGCATTTATAAGCCTAACCAGAATGTGTTGGCTTTCGCCGCCCACTTAGATTAGTTCCTTGTGCCTCTGTCCGGCAGAGCCACAGAAGTGATCCCCGGGGTAAACTTTCTGTTTCCCATCCAATCGTCAAGGTTTCTCTTGAAGAGTGTTAGCAAGGAGCTCTGCTTAATGTAGATTGGAATCTTGTTCCAAAGCATGGGAGGTCTCTGTGACATGAATCTATCCCTCCAGCACGTCCTATTTATTGTTGTGGTGAGGTTTAGATCCCTAGAACGTGTGACTTGAGGGGATAAGCTTTTCTTTAGGTGGAGCATGTCGATCAGTTCTGGGTTGGACATGGCCTTGTATCTCAGGCAGAAATCACCTCTGAGTAGGTGGTATGCAACCGAGTACAGCTGGAGTTTCTTCAGTCGAGCTGCATAGGGCAACTGTTTGAGGCCAGTGATCCTTTTGGTGAAGTACTTCTGTGGTCTTTCCAGCTGTTGCAGGTGTCTTGTAAGATACATCCCAAATGGGGCATTGTACTCTATGATGGGTCTGATGAGCGATGAGTAGAGGGGCAGAATGACCTCTTTTGATCTGGATGCGAACCCTTTTGTGATAAGATGTGCCATGTAGAAGGATTTTCTAACCACTTTGGCAAAGTGATTATTAAAGGAGAGTTTACTATCTACTTGGGTCCCCAGATCCCTTATTATGTCTTCTGTATTTAGGGGACTACCACCTATGTGGTAGTTTTTGGGTACTTTGTTTTTTCCAAAGGGGATGACTATGGCATTTAGCTTGAGGCCATGATTTTGACACCAGGTGTCCGTCTCAGTGAGACCCTTTTGGAGGATGTCTGTGTCAACCCGAGAGTCAATTATTGCCCCTAGTTTGCAGTCATCTGTGAACTCGGTCAGCCATAGCCCTCCTGTGCTTGCCTGTACCTCTGAGAAGTGTATGCCGAACAGGAGGGGTCCTAGGACTGAGCCCTGGGGAACGCCACTTGTAACAGGTTTAGAGTCAGACCTAGCTCCTGCAACTCTTACCATGTGGGTTCTGTCCATGAGCCAGTTGGCAACCCATCTTGTGACATAGGGGTTTATGTTCAGGCTGGTGAGCTTGTCTATAATACCAGAATGGGGAATGGTGCCAACATCCCAGGCTGCATTCTACATGAACTACAGAACGAACTGGCACCCCACCTAAGTACCATGTTTAATCATAGCCTCACCTCAGGCTTTGTGCCCACTGAATGGCACACAACAACGGTTATCCTACTCCACAAAGGGGAAGCCACCACGGATGCTGGGAACTACTGCCCCATTAGCTTGATGAGCCTGGTCTGCAAGGCTATGGAATGTATCAAAGTGAAAAACAATGACACCCACCAGGGCAGAATCAAAAAAGAAAACTGAACACCACAAAGTCCAGCCGCCAACCCAACAAGATGACTCACAGCGGTATAAACAGCAGTTTATTGGAATAGGCAAAATAAATACAGAACTGGAATGTATCATCATGGAGCTTATAAACAATGACATTGGTAATCTACAAACTCTGGACCCTACCCAGTTCAGGTTTGTAAAAGGCAGATCATGTCTCCTAAACCCGATTGCCTTCTTTGAAGTGGTCACCAAAGCCGTAGATAAGGTTAAGGTGGTTCACACAGCCTATCTAGATCTCGCCAAGGCTTTCGACACCATCCCCCACTCTGGAATTATAGATAAACTCACTAAACTAGGTATAAATCCCTATGTCACAAGATGGCTTGCCAACTGGCTCACTGACAGAACCCACACTGTGAAAGTAGCAGACTCTAAATCCAACTTCAGACCAGTGACAAGTGGAGTATCACTGGGTTCAGTCCTAGGTCCTCTCCTGTTTGGTATCTACTTCTCTGAAGTACAGGCTAACACAGAAGGCCTTTGGCTAACAAAGTTTGCAGATGATTGCAAACTAGGAGCCATAATTAAAACTCCTAATGATGTGGACTTCCTGCAAAAGGGCCTCACTGAGACAGATGCCTGGTGTCAAAGCCATGGCCTCAAGCTCAATGCCAAAAAGTGCATTGACATCCCTTTTGGTAAAAGCTCTGTACCCATGAACTACCACATAGGGGGTAGTCTACTTAACACCAAAAGTGTGATAAGAGACTTTGGGACACAGGTGGACAGTAGTCTTTCCTTTGATAATCACATTGCCACAGTAGTCAGGAAATCCTTCTACTTGGCACACCTCATCACAAAAGGTTTCTCATCCAGGAAAAAAGAGGTCATTGTTCCCCTCTACTCATCACTTATTAAACCCATTATAGAGTATAACGCACCTTTTGGTATGTACCTCACAAGACATCTACAACAACTGGAAAGACCACAGGATTACTCACCTCAAACAGATGCCCTATGCAGACCGTCTCAAAAAACTCCAGCTTTACTCTGTCTCATATTGCCTACTCAGAGGTGATCTCTGCCTAACATACAAAGCTATGTCAAACCCAGAGCTGTTGGATATGCTCCACTTAAATAAATCCCAATCCCTCCGAGCTACTCTCTCTAGGGACCTAAACCTTGTCACCACAATAAACAGAACATGCTGGAGGGATAGATTCCTGTCCCAGAGGCTTCCCATACTCTGGAACAAACTACTGGTCTATATCGAACAAAGTTCCTCATTAGCACTCTTCAAGAAAAATCTTGATGATTGGATGGGAGATAGGAAATTCACCCCGGGGATCACATCTGTGGCTCTGCTTGACAGGGACACAGGAAAATAATTTTCTTGGGTAGCAAAAGCCAGGGTACCATTTGGCTAAGCTTATATAGGCCCTAGGGCCAATAGCCTAGTACCTACCTATGAAGCTATGAACACTGCTGATGCAGTGGATATTCCAAAGGGTAAGATAGGGAACTGACAATGTGATCCAGACACACAAAACATTAAGAAACACCTGAAGTCTGAATGAAAAGTGATGTGATCATATGCATCTTTTAAATCTAGTGTTGCCAGGAAAGTTAAATGAGGAAGAAGTGGCAACAGGTTTTGAAGTCACAGAATTTTAAATTTGAGCACTATTACAAAGTGGTTTAAAAAAAGAAAGATCCAGAACTGGTCTGTAAGCATTTTCTTTCTTTGGCACCAAAATCATTTTTGAATAAAAACCTTTCCCAATCTGAGAAGGAGGAACTGGGTCTATCACTCCCTGAGACAACATGTATTGAATGACAGTAAATAGAGGAGTCTGATCTGGTGGATGAGGAATTACTCCTCAGAAAGAAGGAATTTCCTCCCACTGCCAAAGAGAAAAGTGGCGATTCAAACTTTCTGGAAGGAAAAAGGGATTGCCTGGGTTGATGGGGGGTGTAACGCCCCTTAAACAGTTATTCTGATTTGTTGGACTGTCCTTTGTTTTTAGGGGCCCTTGTATCCTTTATGGAACACCCTTGCCATTTCTTCTTAAATGTCTGTTTACCAGCATTTTGCTGAGACAGTTTATTTTGTTTCTTGCCAATACTGAATGAGATGTTAGAGAATCCCTTAGAAAATTGTAAAAAGAGGGCTGAAAAATCTTAGAGATTCCCTGTATCAGCTTACCCCCTCATTACACTTTTTGATAGCCTTTGCAGCAAAGGGACAAAAACTAAATCTTTATCCAAAGGATAATTTTTCAATAATCTGGGAGGTTTTGAGAATGCAGACAGGCAAACCTCCTCAAAACAGTACCAGTGACCATAGCCTTGGAAGTTGTTTCAACAGAGCCATACACACACTTTAAACAATGATCTGTGACCTGTGAAATGGAAGAAGTTAAACCAATTAAAGCAGATTTTCCTCAAAAGAATAAACTGCAGACAAAAACATCCCTTATAATTTTATAATTAATCAAAATTAATTTTAACATATGTGGGTGACAATTCAAAATTCTGAAAATTAAAGTAGCAGAAGCATGCATTTTCCCCCATACTTCTCAATTATTTATTTATTCATTTATTTATTTATTTGCTTTTGTTTACTGGAAAATCCATCTGGGAACTGGAATTCCTATTTTCAGCAGAGGCCCAGGGAGAAAAGCTCCAAAACAAGGATAGAAATGCATTGTTGACAATTCAAAAGAAAAACAGTGAACAAACATTATTTACAAAGTATTTCAAAATAAATGGTCAACAAACATTACTTTTCAGGTTAAGAAAATACACGTTTTTCAAGATACTGTGAGTCTTCTTCTTCAGCTTTTCCTGGTTAGGGCTCACCACAGTGGATCACCTGTCCGCTCATGATTAGCAGTGGAGTTTTACGGTGTTGAGATGCCAGCCCAGCACCCAACCTTCCACAGAAGGCACACACACACACACACACACACACACACACACACACACACACACACACACACACACACACACACACACACACACACACTCACCCCTAAGGCCAATTTAGAGTGTCCAATCCACATACAGCATGTCTTTGGGATGTGGGAGGAAACCGGAGCACCCGGAGGAAACCCACGCGACCACAGTGAGGACATGCAAACTCCGCACAGAAGGCACCCCAGCCAAGGATCGAACCGGAGAACCTCTTGCTGTGAGGTGGCAACGCTAACCGCTGCACCACCATGGCTGCCCTTTCAAGATATTATGAGTAAAATAAAAAATAATATCTTAATACACTTGAATAGTATCCATAGTGGACAGAGTTAGGATTGCATACTTCAAACTGTGGGTGTAGTATTTTCCCATCTTTGAAGATAAAAAATGTGAGATACCAGCCACGAAATGAAGATGCAAAAAAAAAACTTTTTTGCATCTTCATTTCGTGGCTGGTATCTCACATTTTTTATCTTCATTTTCGGTGTTTGGTGAGAAAACCACTTAGCAGGGAGGTTGCCTTCTTCATTTGGCTGATTTTCCCATCTTTGTCAGAAATGTAGGATTGGAATTAACTGTTTACCAGAAGTAGGATTAACTAAAGCTATAGCTGCTGAGTCAGATTTGGGATAAGTGTATAAAAGCTTAAAAAGACTGAGGAACTTTATGCAATCTGCCTTTTTACGGGCTGCAAGCTGACTGTTAGTAAAATTGCATGATATACACATCCTCCAAAGCTGACAGCACTGAAGGATGAGTGAGGGTTCTGGAAATTCTATCTATAACAGCTTATAGTATTTTCTGAGGGACTAAGAAACCTCACTATTCTCCCACTGAAAACACTAGCACATCACTGTGGAAGTATTCCCAGAGAAAGAGAAACCCTCACTGGGAGAATCCAATATTGTGTTCCCCTCAGAAACTAAATCAGAAATCTGAGCAGAAAACCCTGCATCTGTCCCTTCATCCTCCTGTCCAGATTTAGAATCTTGAATCTCTTCAAAAAGAGGCACCCCTCTTTCTTTTATCAGCCACCACCATATAAGACACACCAATAGCCTGAATTAGACCCTAAGCCAGATCTAGTAAACTACCCCTGTCAAGTGAAATTTGAAGAATAAGAGATACAAGTTTAGTCTTCTGTTTTCTTTTGATAGGAAAATGAGACCAATAGTGTTGTTAACAGCAGCAGCTGCTTCCCCGTGGTAGGGCATAACAGTCTGATACAACTGGAAAGCCTTCCCTGTCTCCTCTTCCAGGTCTGGCAAGAGTGGCTCTCCCTTGCCCACTGAGGTGAACCCTACAACCACAGAAGTTGTGGCTAACTCCTGGTGCATAATGGCTGTAGGTGCTACACCAGACAGATCTGGGGTAAAAGATGACTGGTCAGAGGAATGAACCTTGGCCACAGCAGAGTCATGCCCCTGTGGCTGAAGCAAATTGCTCTCCAGCTGTGATGGCAAAGGCTGTTTGCTTAACTTTCTTCTTTGTGGCTGGAAGAAAAGCCAACTGTGGAACCAGGAGTTTGTTCCATGGTCAAGTTGAAAATGGTCTGTCTTTCCCAGGGAAAGCAAGCAGCATAAGCTGATAAAAATTTACGCTTGTTAAAAGTCACTTTTTCTACAAAAACACAGTAAAAAGCACTTTAATACAGTTTACCAGCCTCCAAAAGTAAAATAAATGCAATTTTTTCACAGCAAAAAATGGTTTAACTACTTTTAAACTAGAAGGAAAAAAGCGCACTCTCATTTAAAAGTACTGTTGGGTCTCATGACAGTCTGTTAAAACTCAATTCCTAGATTAAAAACAACCTTCCTAAGCAGGAAAATATATTAAAACATCAAAATAATACTCTTTTTTAAAATGTGGAATTTTTCTCCTCAAAAGGAATCTATCTACCCAGTAAAGGAATAGCACAAGCTGACCATTGATCCTTGAAAGCCCACAGAGTAGCACTCTCTTTGGTGGCAGGAAAGCTTTCAATGGTTTGAGTGCATGGAAGGTGCCTAGAAGCTTTGGAAGTGGTCCAGCTGTTATATCCTTGGCAGAATATAACCCACGTAGCTAAGGTTACTGCAGCAGTGATCAATATGATAAACATAAAATATCCTTTTGATGTTGAAAACAAAAAAACAAAAACAGCTCTTCTTTCTCATCTGAAACTGTAGCAAGCTGCTTGCTACTAATGTAACAAGCAGCTTACAACAGTTAAATCACTATGTACTGAGCACTTCAGTACTTCAGCTGTGACTGCAAATGCAGTATCAGTGTTCATTTATGAAGCTAGTAATGCACTCCATCACTATTGGCATCTGCTGATTGCACCTCATGAAAGCTTCTGTCAGGGGCAGCTGTACATTTTGCTCCATTAAAGTTATGACTCTACTTCACTTTCTAACTTTCTAGCTCTTCTAGTGTCTAGATTGCAGTCAAAAATTATGGTGGGTTGGGTCTTAGTAAGAAATGTATTTTTATTATATGTGGGGTGAAGAAACAGGGCTTCATGATTTCTTAAATATGCTTTGAGTTCTGTCTCTATCTTTCCCAGTCTTATTGAATCTGTTTTGGCTCCTGCAGGAAATAAATTTGAACCTAAAGACCTTACAAAGAGCTGAGATAATTATAAACTGCAGATAAGAAATGTGGTCATGATGAAAGCAAATGAAATATGAAATAACATGAAAAGTAGGCATCTAGGCAGTTTAAACAAAGTGAAGAATTTGTGGATGCAAACAAAAATAAGTGGAACACAACAGGTTGAGCAACTGAAAGAAGATAGAATGTTTATGCAAGAGTATTTAGAAAACATGGATACAGAGCAATGGCTTTAAAGCAACCATTTTTGCTACTAAACCTAGAGCAGCTAAATTGTGGGTTCAAGGTCTGAAACAACAAAATGTTGTTAAATTCAGGAATTATGAGAATGGCAGGGTAAAAGAGGATGAGGAAAAATTATATGGCTGCAACTGCAAATTATTACAGTACATTGTATAAACAAGACATAGTGGTTAAGATTAAAACAATCGAAAGTGGTAACATATTTCAGAGAATAACAATCTTTCTTGGTTTACAGAAGTAGAAATAGGAACATTATCATAGGAAATAAAGGATGTTGAAATTAAAGAAACAACTGGAAGCCAGGAGGCATGGAAAACCCACAGAAATTATGGATTTCCAATAGAAGTGTGGAAAAAGAAGGAGCAAGATATTATTTATTAATTTTTTGAGTGAGAATGAGTCTTTAATTTACTTTTAACATGGAAAAAAGCAGTAGTGGTAGTTATACCAACAAGGGGGCAAGGTCCTCTTGATTCAGAGTCATCCAGACCCATTCAATTTGAATTCACTATAAAGTGCTTATTATAACTTTGACTAAAATGGTAAATATATTGTTGAGAATAATATACCTGGGTCAGTATGGGTTTGTAGAAGGCAGGCAAACACTTGGCTTATGATGCAAAAAGATCAATCAGAAATAAAAATATATTAATTTTAAAAGGTGGATGCTGAAAAAGCATTTGAAAAAGTGAGCTGGGAATTTATGAAGAGATCCCTTGAGGCAGGTTGGTTTCTACAAACACAGGCAACATTAATATTTAATATGTACAGAAGGGTCTATATTAGAACATTGAAGTTTCAAAACTTCGAATGTTCTAATATCGACCCGTATTCAGCGAAAGCTGAAAATATCGAACTTACAGAAAACCGAATTTTTTTCTTAGGGAAAGAATTAGGTTGTCCATTTCTGTTGCTTCAGTATTTTCAGCGCTGTGGTGGAAAGTTACGGGTAGGGTTCAGGTAAGTGTGCAATTGAGCGCAGGTTAGGTTAGTTAGGGTTAGGGTGTAGGTAGGTATGTGTGCGATTGTGTGGATGTGAGGGTTAGGGCGGGTTAGGTGAGTTAGGGTTAGGGCGTGGGTCAGGTAAGTGTGCGATTGTGTGGACGCGAGGGTTAGGGTGGGGTAGGTGAGCTAGAGTTAGGGCGTGGGTGAGGTGAGTATGCAATAGTGACGGATCTTAGCATTAGGGTTTTGGTTAAGGTAAGTGGATAGTTAGTGGTGTATATATATAGTTTAGTGTAGGGTTAGGTGTAAGATTTTAGGCGTATGTGTGTGGATTGCTGTTTGTTTGGTGTGCTTGTGTTGTGTGTGTATGTGTTTTGGAACAGTAATTTTTTTCCCTAGGAAAAAAATTTGCTGTTTTGTATGTTCGATGTTTTCAACTTTTGTTGAATAGGGTTCGATATTAGAACATTCGAAGTTTTGTAACTTCGGTGTTCTAATATAGATACGTACAGAAGAGTTCAGACTAGGGTGAAATGTGATGGTCAGCTGCCTGAAGAATTTAGCTTTATAAAAGAAATGAAGAAGGGTTGTCCATTTTCATCATTACTTTTGGCTTTATATTTATTGCTATAAGCTAAAAACATAAGCAAATCAAATATAAATGGTTATAAATAGAGAAATACTAATGAGAAAATAGCCGTTTCTGTAAATTACAAAATATTACATGTTATCAGTCCAGAAAATGATATAAAATTATATTTGATAAAACTGAAATATTTTAATAGCATAGAAGAATATTAATTTTTTTTTTTGGAACAGTGATTTTTTTCCCTGGGAAAGTGTTCGGGATTGTAAGCTTTCGTTTACATGGGGTCCATAAGTCAGCGTTCATTTTTTAAGCATTCGCTGATTTAATATAGACCCTCTCTCTCTCTCTCTATATATATATATATATATATATATATATATATATATATCAGATAGGGACCCCTATATACATATATATATATATATATATATATATATATATATATATATATATATTTGTGTCTTTCAGCTTTTCCCAGTTAGGGGTCACCACAGTGGAACTCCAGTCCGCTAATGGTTGGCAGTAGATTTTTACATGCTGATTTGCCGGCCCTGACACACAACCTTCAACGAAGGTACGCCCATTCATGCATGTCTCCACACAAAAGACGGTCTAGCTGAGAATCGAACAGGACAACGTCTTACTGTGAGGCGACAACATTACCGCAGTTTTATATATATATATATATATATATATATATATATATATATATATATATATATATATGGGTCTAGGACACATGCTCGACTAGCATATGTCCAAATCACAAAACATTGAACACACATACACGAAAGCGCTTAACATCAAAAAGCGCTTCCGTGTATGTGTAGTTCAAAAAAAAAAATCTATGTTTCTGCAGGGGGGCTTCGCCCCCTGCACTCCTCACATGGGGGGCTGTGTCCCCCACACCCCCCACTTTATTATTCTCACTCCAAGATCGCACTACAGTGGGGAAAAGGGAATTTTCCCTTACCTGCACTGTAGTCTGATCTTACGAAACAAGCACACATACACAGAAATGCTTGTCAATAAGTTAAGTATGTTCGATGTTTTGTGGTTCGGACATATGCTAGTCGAGCATGTGTCTGGATCCCATATATGTGTGTGTGTATATATATATATATATGGGTCCGTATCAAACACACACATATATATATATATATATATATATATATATATATATATATATATATATATATATATATATATATATATATACATTTGCCTCCTATTTCATCTATTCATATTAATATGGTGATGTTCAACCGATTGGTGAAAGTTCAGGGCCTTTTACACAGATTATATGCAAATAAGGCTAATTTATGTGAATGTCTATGAATTGTAGTGGTACACAAACATGTCCAGAGGTATATAGCTTTAATATGGCATTTCGCCACTGGCAAATGGGCATCCCACATACATGAACTTATTTCAAAGAAACATGGATGCACTGTGGATGTTTCTGAACTCTGCAGCACTCTGTAGCTATCCCAAGCTTTCTGTGAAAGCTCGTGGATTGCCCTAAACTAGCCAAAATAAAAATATAGTTGAAAAATTCAAACTGGAGTCATCAGAATATCAGGTTGACAGCAATCTGAAGATTAATCCCTGCCCATCCAACATTGTCTGTCACACACTAGCAACTGAAACATATCATAAAGTCATAAAAGTAAATAAAAAAGTCACATTTATATTGACATTTATTTTTCCCTACTTATGAAAATAACATTGCCATTTCACTACATGACACATATTGCTTTTAGAGTACAAAAAATTAACTTTTATGAGTAAGCATCAATAATAGTAGTTATTACCCACATTTATATAAAAGAATATGATACATGGAAAGAATTTGTATGTGTTTTCCTATAATAAAAATCAGTATGTGATAAAACAGTTGTGGTTTTACCATATTTGCTAATAGTATCAATACCTAGTCTAATGATTGTGCTAGCAAAAAGAGTTTGCCAAGGTGATGTCACACCTAACAGAAAGTGTTTCAAACCCCACTTAATATTCCCATCAGCATACTTTCCAAATTCTTGTTCTGGCTGTTTGAATGATGGCAACACCTGTGAAAGCACGAAGTTGCACTCCTAGCTAGTCTGACAAAGAGACCTTAATCATGCTCTACCTTTTGCATGATTCATACCTGGAGAAGATCTAGGCATGCATGCATATCAGCAAATGGAAAAAATCAATATCTGGAAGGAGTTGGGTGACCACATGTCAACCATGACAGGTATAACCCACTCCAGTCAGCAGTACATTTATAATTCTTTACCATTGCAGGGAAGGAGTTGCAATAGATAACATTACATGAAACTAGTTTTGTGTTGGGCATACAAATATAAGTAAAACAATTGCTTAACTCGGTTGTTTTTTCAGAAGTATTTCTAGCTGCACTTACAAAATGGTTGAAATCTTACACACCACAATCTACTTAGACTGCAGGATGGGGGGAGGAGTGGCCGTTAGTGTGCTAAGTGAACAGCCAGCATAAGGTTTTTGAGAACATGCTGTTTTACTTTAGCACTACTTATTAAATCAGACACATTTCTGCAGAAAAGGAAATTAACTTTTCCTTGAACTGATTTATTTCAGCATTTGAACTTCAGCAATACGTTAACAAAAGTGTTACATGCATTTTGAAATTGACATTCAAGACTCATTTCATATTTGTATGCTATTCTCTTTTTCCTCAAATTTTTTTATTTTATTTTTCAAATACATTTGAATAATTTCCATAGTATTTATACATAACATCTTAAATAACTATGTACACTATTTACATTAGCCTGACACTATAACAGATCTTAATATATACAGTTACTTTATAAGTATGTCCAATCCATTATCAGAATGCATGATCAATTATTGTATAGTGTCAATCAACGATCAGACTTTTCCCCAAGGGTTGTTGATAAATGGCTTTGGATACATTCTTATTTCTTTAATTTTAATTTCCAATAATGCTGTGGTCTTCAATAGGTTGTAGAAGTCTTCCAAAGTTGGTATTATGTTTGTATTCCATCTTCTTGTTATACACTTCCTTGAAATTGCAAGTATAGTCCATACTAGATACATGTTTAACCTATTCAAATGAGGACCTTCTTTTACATTTAATAATACAAGAGCTTTAGTTAAATAAAATGATTAATTAAATAAAGCTTGCAGAAAGTTATTAATACCATTCCAAAATGGCTTAATTTTAACACAATCAAAGAAAATGTGGTTCCAATCTGCATTGTGTACTTGCTCACATCTCCAACATATTCCTTTTATGGAAGAACTAATTTTACTGATTCTATCTGGAGTTAAGAATGCTCTGTGCAAGCATTTTCAATTAAAAACATTCCAGTATTTTGTAAAGGATGTATATTTTATTGATAATAAGATATTTGTTTTAATAACTTCAGTTAACTGTATTGAGTGTCCTTTTGTTATATATTTCCAATATGAGGTTTTGGGTTTTGTTTTATAGTTTATCAATATTTTGTAAAATTTTGAAATACTGTTTCCCATGTCAGTCATTATATATGATTTCATATATGTATTTCATAAATGTAGGTATTTCTTAAAATGAAGAATTGTTAATTATTCAACTTAAATCTTGCGAATATGACAGAATACTCTGTAAAGTTAGCCAGTCCTGTTGTGGAATTTTGTATGTTGTTTTTATTACTTGCATATCTAAAACTTTTAGTTCTTCGTACACTGGAGCAAACAAAAAATCCTTTCTGTTCTCACGAATTAATAATTTCTCTGTATATTGTATGTGGAAAGTTCTTTGTGAATATAAATGGTGTTAAAAGATCAAACCATATTTTTAAATCTATATTTCCATTAATAATTTTCCTAAATGAGTCAATGTAATAATTAATCACACAAGTTTTATTAATACATATGTGCCATGGCAAATTTTTATTTATTTGAATTTTTTTTTTGTAAATCAAATTCATTTATTGATATTACAGTTAGTAATTCTTTCCAATTTGCAGAGTAATTTGGACTTATCCAATCTGAGATTGTTTTAGATATTGATGCTTTTATATAGGTTTGTATATCAGGAAAGTTTAATCCTTCCTGTTTCCATGGTCTGATATGTTGTATTGAAACCATTCTGTTTCTTTTGGGAAATCATAAAAAATGTATTAGGCATGAATTTATTTCTTTAACTATATTCCTTTCTGGTAACAGTTGTATTGCCAAGGCTATATATAGGATCTTGGACAGTAAACCATTTTTATTCACTGTAGTCTATCTTCAAATATTAATATTATTTTGTTCCATTTTTCCACATAGATTTTAATTGTATTGATGATATTATTGTATTTTTTAGACTAATTCATTATTATCCTTGCATAACTCAATTCCTAGATATTTTAAGGTAGATTCTTGTTTCCCTATGATGTGATCCCCATTAGTATGCAGTTCTTTTTTTTTATTTAAAAATAAAAATTTTGATTTATTGAGATGGAGTCCTGAAGTCATGTGAAATTTGTCAAATAATATATCTAATTCTTCTAATGTCTCTTTTGTATTAGATAATGTTAGTAATATGTCATCAGCAAATAGCATTACTTTAGAATTGTATTGTTCATAAACATCTATTCCTTTGATTTTTATATTGTTATGAATTGAATCTGCCAATATTTCAATAGCCAGAGCAAATAGTTTTGGTGACATGGGACATCCTTGTTTAATGCCTCTTGTTATATGTATAGATTCAGAGGTTGTTGTTGTTGCTGTGTCTTTCGGCTTTTCCCGGTTAGTGGTCGCCACAGTGGAACTCCGGTCCGCTAATGATTGGCAGTAGATTTTTATGTGCCGAGTTGCCAGCCCTGATGCACAACCTTCAATGAAGGTATGCCCATTCACGCATGTCACCACACAGAAGATGCTCTAGCTGAAAATTGAACAGGACAATGTCTTACTGTGAGGTGATAACGCTACTGCAGCACCACCACTGCAGCGTATACATTCAGAGATAAAAGGGCCTAACTTGACGTATGCTAAATTATTTACATATATATTCTTTAGGACATGAAAAAGGTTGCAGGAAATTCAAATAGTATTAGGATTTTGAATAAATAGTCCCAATTTAGGGAATCAAAGGCTTTCTCTATATCTAAGACAATTATGAGTGTTTCTTTATTTTCTTTATTAACATAATCTATAAGAGAAATACTCCTTTTAATATTGTCATGTGTGTGTCTATGATATATAAATCCAGTTTGATCATTATTTATTGTTTTGGATAGTGGCATTTTCATTCTGTTAGTTAATATTGTCATAAATGTCTTATAGTCATTATTTAATAATAATATAGGTCTATATGAGGTACAGAGGTTTGGGATTTGTTTTCCTTTAGGGTTGGTGTGATTAAGAAATATCTCCAAAAGGGTGGTATTAAAGCTTGTGACTGAATTTCTAATAGAGTTCTCTGGAAGAGGGATAGTATTTTTGAAGGAAAAAGTTTCAATATTTCCATAATTATGCCATCTATACCTGTAGCTTTATTATTTTTACCCTCTTTTATTGTATCTGTAATTTCTTTGTAGGATATGGGTGCTTGCAGATTTAATTTTAATTTTTTTGGTATTTTTTTATATTAGAACATTTTTCATCTAGATTTAATGGATCGATATGTATATTTTCTTTTTGGAAATGTTCCATATAGTGAGTTCTATAGGCAACAAGAATGTCACCTATATCAAAGATATTTTTTCTTTTCTTTTCATAGAAGATACTTTTAATGTTATTAGCTTCTGATTGTATTTTGATTCTTGTGGATAAATTATGTAAATTTTTTGGAGAAGTGGCCAAGGTATTAATTTTTAGTTTTTCTAAAGCTAAACTAGTTTTATATGTTAAAATTTCATTGTATTTATTGTTTAATACTTCTACTTTCTTTTTCATCTCCAAATGTTTTTGATTTTTTTCAGCTTTTAATGATAGAAGTTTGGATTGTATTTCTAATAATTCAGAATCCCATTCTCTGATTTTTTTATACCAAGTTATGGTTTTACCATATATGTAAGCTTTTAATGAGTCCCATATCATTATTTTATTTATCTCTGTGGTGTAATTAATATCTAAAAAGAACTGTAATTCAGATAATAACCAGGGTTTGAACTCTTTAATTTTAGTTATATATGCTGAAATTCTGGAGTTAAAGATTAATGGTTTGTACCAATTTTGAAGTTTTAGTATCAATGAATTGTGGTCTGAAAAGGGGCAGGGAGTGTTTGAAAAATTAATGATTTTAGAGTGTAAGTCATGGGTAGCAAATATTTTATCTGTTATAGTTTGGGTACCAAATCTGTGATGTTGATGGGAAAACAACAAACATTTATCTTCTTTAAATTTGAAAGTATCTACAAGACGAAATGATTATACCCACTTGTTTAAAGCTTTTGATACAGCAGATGTATGTAGCAGTCTTTTATTTGTAGTTTAAAAAATATCAAATATACAGTTAAAATCTCCTCCTAATATTAAGTTGCCTTTATAATTATTGGAAATGAAATCCAAGTGTTTTTTAACAGTTCCTGTTTCAATGCCTGGGAACCAGTATAGATTGGCTAGGGTCCATATTCTGTTATTATATTTAACTATTACTAATGCCATAAGGCCTTCTTTATCTTCATACTAGAAATGATTTCTGGGTTAATCACATTTGTTTCTCACAAAATTGTTACCCCTTTTGTCTTTGTCTTATTGTGCCAATATCATATATTCCTTAGGATTCCATTTGTGATTGTCATTTGTTTTGAAATGAGTTTCTTGAAGGAAGACAATTTGGGCTTTGTTCAGTTTTAAATATTTCAGTAGGTTTGATCTCTTGCTAGGATTGTTTAAGCCATTGGTATTTAAAGATAATAAAGTTAAATCCATCTTAGTTTATTTAGACTATATATTTTTTGTTTTATTGTGACTATTAAACATTTTCCTTTGATAACTATAAAGTATATGTTTGACCTTTTAAAAGAAAGCATCAGTTTTATACTTTGAGTATTTAGCAATAAAGTAATGTTTTGGTCAGGCATACTAAAAATGTTTTTGTAAAATAACAAATTTAAATTAATAAATGTTAACAAAACTAAGATCTGCACTAGCCATGGAATGAAAATCATTCCTAATCTGATGGATAAACCTAAGTCCATGAGATTATCACTCATACCATGACAATCCAGAACATCTGAGCTCCATAAATTTAATTATCATATGGAGAATATTTGTAAAAGGAATATGCAATATTTATAATTTTTTTAACAGATATAGTACTATTGTAGATTAGACAGAATTCTTTTACAATATAAATGACTATTTATTGTATAAGCAATTAATATTTACATGAAAGATAGATGACAAGCAATTCAATTATAGTAAAATAGGGTGTATCATATATAAAACCTCAGTAAAAGATTATAGCACACAGTTATTTAACATATTCACCCATTGATGAAATCTTTCAAATATAAATAGATAGTAATAATATTTATACCTAATATTTATAATACAATGTATTTTACTGGATATATCACAAGTTATATTGCATTGTTTGCCAGCATTTAAGTAATCACTTTTTGTTACTAACTTACTTAAAGCATCAGGTTTGTTTTATGTGAACATTGATGAAAGTTAGTGCATTTTAATTATCAATGCATCCCTCTTCTCCCCATTTCCTACACATAAGGATTTTCATATCTGTCATTTCTTATTATAAAATGAGTGAAATTATAGGTAAAAAAAACAACAAATTTACTTATTGTGATTAATGATCACAAGGTCCCTTTCCGTATTCATAAATTGCCATTTTATGGCATATACTGAAAGTTTTTAGATTTAAATGGCATTTGATTTTGTATAATATGCAAATGTTAAACTGTGTGATTGTTGTCAATTTAAGTACTATATATGGTCAGGATGGGTTACAAAAACTACAATTCAAGTTAAAGGAATGACATGCCTTGTTATGCACATTTACTTATATAAGAAAATCATCATGCTTCCCCTTGATGTTCACTGTGGTGTATGTCATTCATGACAAGTTAAGACAGTAGTGTTATTATACACAAGCCCATGTTATTAAATCCTGTCTTTAATATCTAAATTCAACAGACTGATTCCTCTTATATGAAGATTATATAGTTTATGTCTAGATTTACTAAAATCATACATTACATAACTATTGGGTGTGTGTGTTTTTTTTTTTTTTTTGCTGTTGCTTAGTTATTTGTGAGACCATAAGCTGTAATGCTTATTCTTATTATTAGCTCCTTCCAACCATGTTTATACAGTCCATAAACTTTAAATTATGAGACCCTTCTAGTTTCTTATTTGTTATAAGTATATTTCCATCCTTACATACACACATATCAGTACTTCAAGCACGGGCAGCAATGCCAATCCAGTTTTGTCAGAATACCATTTACTAGTTCATGTGGTGTGTTTCCAGGCTGTTTTTAAAATATCCAAACCAATATTTGTCCTGTTACATTTTACCAGCCAGTTCCATGCAGTGGCCACTCTGCTAGTGAACCACTCAACACACCTTCCATTCCCACAGATATTTCCACGTAGGAAATCTGATGACTTTCTAGCACTTCCCGGCAACCCCAAACACCCCTAGAATCAGCTATCCCCATATGCCCAACACATCCAAGCAAGCTCACCTCCCAGACCACTGCAAAGGGTATTGCACAAGACCAAGTGCTCTTAGTCTTTCAGAATATCTCAGATTTCCACTCGTATGTAAGTCCTTAATGTGTTTGGACCAAAATACATTTTAAATATAAAATTGTGCTCATTATTATTTTTTTTTTATCAAGAATCAACTTAATGAGCTAAATGAAGTGCTGGGAGACCATCAATATGTGTACATGTGGTTTAAAACAGCCCTTTTATTATATATATATTTGTTTTTTTAAAACCAAAAACTACATTGCTGAGAATCATCTCTGAGGCTCCTCAGAGCCGTTAAGCATTATCGTCACTCTGTCTCTGTTACCATAGCAACCTGGGACTGTCTGTTTCTGTTAGTGTGTCTGTGTACTGCATACCAGAGGCTCACCATGCACCTGAAGCAAAGCTTCACTTCACTCCAACTTCAAGCCTAAATTCCCTCCCTTTCAGTGAGGCAGCAGCCAGGAAAAGAACAGAGAGCAAACAGATCAAAAAAAAAACAAAAAAAAAAAAAACCTCCCAACAAGCCACCACAACAAGAGATAACACATTCTTCCAGCCTTCCCACCTCTCACTCAGCAGATGTATAAACAAACTATTCTCTGCCAAAATATCCCAAATCACAGTTTTATCCAGCCCCTTCCCCTAGATCCAGACTAAAATACCAACTGTCTCTTCCTAATACACAAACATCAGTAAACCTTGATCACAAGCCACAACCTACAGCTTCCCAAAGACAAAAACAGCAACATACAACAGCTGCATGCACACACACCATGTCAGGCTTAATCCAACAGCACTCAAAGCTATGATACCTGCCATAATTGATATTAACTATGTTTAGACAGAATAATAATGACATTTGTACTTAGGTCGTGGTGGTGCAGCAGTTAGTATTGTCGCCTCACAGCAAGAGGTTCTTCCATTCGATTCTTGGGTGGAGCGCCTTCTGTGTGGAGTCTGCATGTCTCCCCCATGGTCAAGTAACTCCTAAAGACATGCAGGTAGGTGTGTGCATGAATGGGTGTGCCTTCTTTGAAGGTTGGGCATCGGGCTGGCAACTTGGTACCGTAAATTTACTGTAGATTTGATCTGGGACACTCCCCCATCCAATCTCTCTTTCTGCACTTGCTTTTAGTCTTTTTTAATTTAATTGCATTTTATAAACTGTGTTGGTCTAATATTGCTGCATACTCAAGTGTGCTAGCTTGCACTGCATGTGAATTGTTTTTACTACTGTTTTTACTACTTTTCTGTAAAAAAAAAAAAACTGTAAGCCTGTTTCCTACCTTTCCTGTAACTAGTGTTCCAGATACAGATTTGCTGTATCCAGGACTGTATGTAAGCTTCTGAGTCCCCTAAGCCTTTCTGTGTTGGAGGGAAGCCTTCTAGCTTATGGGTATTAAAAAATTTTTTTTGGCATGTCTATATGAATTTGTTGCTTGACATGAGTTATAATTTCTGAATAAATCGGTAAGTAGATCCTGGTCCATACGTATTATGTTTACATTTCATATTGCACTTACCATATAGTAGCGCTGAGTTCTCTTGAAATGAATGTTCTAATACAATGGTCTATGATAAACAAGCTGATTGTTTTTCAGTCAATTTATTTTATTTTATTTTATTTTATTGATGTATTCATGCTATGGAGCTGGTTGAAAGTGCAATAAGTTTATAGAATGGGTCGGATTATATTTTAGCACTTTATTGTTTCTTGAAAGCTTTTTTAAATGTATTTAAATCTTTTTTGGGCTTATGCCGTATAATGGTTATACGGTTTATAAATGTGACTCATTTCTAATGGTAAACGCAGCCATTTTTTATGTATCCAGTGTATATTGTTTCCATAACTACTGAAAGAGGAGAACAATTAATCAATTAGGCAATGATTCTAATTGAATTATTTTTTGGCTTGCGCGCCAAAATGTTTCATATAAAATAACTGTGTTTTTAGTGTTAAAGTACATCTGAAGAAGCGTAGTTAGCTACGCGAAAGCGCTTGTGTTTCATGTTCAAATAAAGAGATACTTCTTTTGAGATAATCCATCTCCTGTGGTGATTCCATCTGGATCTGCAATTATTGTTCTTTTACGTTTTTCCAGAAGGGATCTTTGTTCACCTGCAACAGTTCGTTGGACATTTTTCTGCTTGTGTTTGCTGTTTGCGGGTTTAACTCATGGAGCAGATTGACATTGAGCTAGATTTCCATCCAGAGACGAGGACAACTACATTACCGGCTTGGGATTTACTCAAGCATTGTAAAGAGAATCCTTTATTGACTCTGGAATTGACGAACAACGCAACCACTATACCATCAACTCCTAACGGTGAGAGTGTTACTGATTTTAATAGACTTTGTAAACTGTTCCAGGATGATTTATATCAACTGCAAAGATACGCATGGCAAAGACTGCATCTAGAAGCATGCCTTCATTTTAAAATAGTACCTAGAGGCATGCGCATCTTTTGTATGCCTTCTTACGGGGATAGTCATCCCATTTTATTGAGAAAATGGCAAGACCTTAATATACAACTTGGCTTTAGCTATATCAAACTTTTACTTGAATATTTTGCACCTCTTGAAACTGATTTAAGGAATAAAATTGATTTACAACATAAAGCTATTTCTGAGCGCTTCAAGACAGAATACTTTACTGAAAGGTTGGACAATGTGTGGACACAGGTTCATTTATTTAGCGAACGACTGAAGCAAGTAAAACATAAAAAACTTATAAGGGATGCTAATGATTTTGCTCTTGGTCAAGTCTTCCTATGGCTGAGAACTGAAAATGTGCGCATGCAGGCAACATCAAATACAGATAATCGAGCAAATGAACCAAATTTCTCTATTTCAACACAAGGAAATCTCATTACTGATATTAATATAGCTCCTTCCTCTACTTCTCAAGTAAACAAGATGGTGAATAATGATATGCTGCCTAAAACTTTTTCTTCCAATCATTCCAATGATGCAAATTCTCCTAGTGATACACCCCCTCCTAATCAACAAGCAGCTAAAGCATTTATTTTGGCAGGTGCTAAACCCAAAGATACAGCCCCTGCTACTAACTGTTTTTTACCGTTTCCGGTGAAGCAACAACCAGGATGGAGAGGCTGGTCCAACAGCAGGGGGCCACGAAAGAGAAAGGGCTCCGAAGAAAAGTATACAAGCACAAGGAAGCAGAGAAATTGAACTCTTTAGTACATAACATATCTAACTTTGCCTTGTTTGAATCTGATGTTTCATTATTAGACAAAGGTCTTAACTTTATACCCTCTCAGACCAGTCATCTGAATGATGTTCTAATCGATTTAAGATTATTTTGTCGCAATGTGTCTTTGAAAATTCTCTTTAAAAACAATAGTGCCCTAGATACTGAAGGTTTAAAAAATTTTTTTAGAAATAAAAGTAGCTTTATACCTTTCATGCCACACAATGTAGAAAGTTTTTTGAAAATGTGTGAGAAAGATTTTTATGAATGGTTTGCCTTGAATAAGAAAAGATGTAGTTTTTTTAATGTCACCAAAGCAGAACAAGATTCACTTTATGCCTTAAAAAGGAATATCAATGTTACCATTAAGCCAGCTGACAAAGGTGGGGCAGTGGTCATTATGAACTCTTTAGATTATATTAATACTATGACCAGTCTTTTATCAGATGATACTGTTTATGAAATGGTTACCCCAGACATTGTTAAAAAAATTATTAAAAGTGTACAAACTGACTTATATGATCTTTTGATGTGTGGTCAGATAAGTTGTGAGTTATATGAGTATTTTCTTATAGAATTTCCTATGACTCCCATAATCAAAGGCTTACCCAAGATACATAAAAATATTAATCCAGTACCCATGAGACCTATTGTCTCCAGTGAACGATGGATAACCTCCACCATTTCTTCTTTTATAGAAAGTCTCCTCAGACCCTTAGTGAATAAGATTCCTAACATCCTCAGAGACTCATATCAACTGATAGAATTTTTGACAGATTTTAAATTGGATAAAATGGAAACAAATTTTCTGCTTGTTACCATGGATGTGAAAGATCTATTTACTTGCATCCCTAATGACTTGGGGCTTCAAGCCATCAGAGAGATACTTGTCACGTTGTCTCAATATAGTAATAATAGACAAATCTTGATTAATTATCTACTAGAATTCATTCTTAATAATAATATCTTTTTATTCCAGAATAAACATTATTTACAGAAATGGGGGGTTGCCATGGGCACCCCCTGTGCTAATAGTTACGCTAATCTTGTAGTTTATAATTGGGAGCGTAACTATTTATTTAAACATGCACAATTCAGCAGAATAAAATTATATAAGAGATTTGTGGATGACGTTCTTTTTGTCTGGGAAGGCACAGAGGCAGAATGTATTAGTTTTATTAAAGAATTAGAAACTACCACCTCTTATCTAAAGTTCACCGTAGAGGCTTCTCATCTACAGGTACATTTTTTAGATTTGACACTAAAGTTTTGTGAAGGTAAGATTGTTACTTCATTATACAGGAAACCTACTTGGAGGAATACACTACTTCGATATGAAAGTATGCATCCCAGGTTCACTTTCAAAGAGATTGTTTCTAGTCAAATGTATAGAATATCTAGGATATGCAGTGATAGCGATAATTTACAATCAGAACTTAATGAACTCGAGATTTTGTTTAGAGAAAGAGGCTATCCTGTGAACTTAATCACCGAATGTAAACAGAGAATTGTTAAAAATATGAATAATGGATCTTACATTTTAGACAATGACATAAGTAAAGTGTCTGAACCCAATTCAAATAAAAGATGGAAATTCACTGACAAATTAACTTATGTCACTAAATATACCAGTGATGTTGCTTGTCTCAACAGAATTATTAATAGAAACTGGAATGTTCTAATAATGGATCCATTTACTAAAACTATAGTAGGTGATTACCCTAGATTTAGTTACAGGACTTGCAATAATTTAAAACAGCTACTCTGTTTAGAGAGGACTTGCCCATATAGTGTTGGAAATAGTATTCCACAGGGCACATTCCCATGTGGTCGTTGTCATATGTGCCCACATATTTCCAAGAACATTAGTTTTTCACATCCAGAAGGTTTCTTTATGTTTACACCTAAATTTTATAGTGATTGTAACAGTGTCAATTTAATTTACTTAGCAACCTGTGATAACTGTGAACTATTTTATGTAGGTCTAACTAAGAGGAGACTTCGTGATAGGATTTACAATCACTGCTACGATATTAAGAAAGGGCACAAGTGTAATGCCTTAGCTAAGCATATAATTGAATATAAAACTCACACTTTTAGCTTTAAAGTCTTGGAGATAGTAGCTCTAAACCCCAGAGAAGGTGATAATAATAATCAGTTGGCTATTAATGAATTGAAGTGGATTTTTATCCTGAAAGCACATATTTATCCTGGTATTAATCAGTTTGTATCCATTAAACCCATTCTAAATAACAGGAAATCATAATAAGACTTTTTATAGATTTTATATATATAAGTTGATTTATTTTACCCAGGTTTTATTCCCCTTTTTTGATATTCAGTTAGCTATTACTAGTTTCTTTCTCATTATCATGTTTCTTATTATCACAAAATAATAATATTTAGTTAAAAATGAAATAAATATACTAAACATACATATGTATTAAAATGAACGTGATAATATTTTATATTTTTTGAGTTATAAATATGTATATATATTCACCACATTCATATCTTTTAATATAAATTTTATAATCATAGTATTTAGTTAAAAATGAATTAAGTTTATTTATGTATTTTTTCATTAATTATAAATAATTTAGATAAATTTATGAGCTTATTTGTCCTTTATGACTTATTAGGACCGAATGGGGTTTCTTATATGAAACTTTTTTATATACATTTTGTATGCACTTTGTTACATAATTATCAATTCTTAATATGTATCTAAAAAGTTTAATAATATTCACGATTATATATAGGAACGCAAGCACACATTTGATATAATTATAATATATTTTAAAATATAAATATCTAGGCAAAAATGATTTTATTCTATGCATACATTTGTTATATATAGTTTGTCTACACATATTTTATAATTAGCTTGTGAATTTTATAATTAGTTTATGGTTTCTCATGATTTTTATGATTAGACTGGGTATTTTGGTTACTAATACGCTTCAGTGTATTCATGAATTACGACATTAATATATGAACTTTTCATTCATTTATTTTGGCAACCTTTATTCTCTTTATACGTTGTGGTTTTAGACATCTAACTATAACTCCATCTGAGCAATCTACTCACTGCATCATATGTATTTTCTCAATGCAGCGTCATGCTGAGTTTGTGGTTTTTGCATTCAGGGAACTTGTTGCTTCCCTGATTTCTTTAACATTTTGAATTATGTATTGCAAATATATAATTTTTTTAGAAGGATACATTATATATATCTGTGCTTTTTGATATCTTGACCTGTTTCTAAGTAATGACTTTAGTTTATAAGTTGGATTAACAGATCTGATATCTAGTGTACATTTGCATACGCACATAGCGTTATATCCTATATATCTGCCATAAAATCATTCTTGGAAACTTATTGTTTTCAAAAATATATGGTTTTGATTTTGATGAATCTATGAGCAATATAGTTTAGTTGAGCAACATGTTATATAATGGAGCACATGTATTGTTTGCGCACAATATGCTGACAAGCTTCATTTGAGCTCTCGATTATTTAAGATGGTATAGGTTTGATAGATTTTTGGGTATTAAAAAAATTTGTTTGGCATGTCTATATGAATTTGCTGCTTGACATGAGTTATAATTTCTGAATAAATCGGTAAGTAGATCCTGGTCCATACGTATTATGTTTACATTTCATATTGTACTTACCATATAGTAGCGCTGAGTTCTCTTGAAATGAATGTTCTAATACAATGGTCTATGATAAACAAGCTGATTGTTTTTCAGTCAATTTATTTTATTTTATTTTATTTTATTGATGTATTCATGCTATGGAGCTGGTTGAAAGTGCAATAAGTTTATAGAATGGGTCGGATTATATTTTAGCACTTTATTGTTTCTTGAAAGCTTTTTTAAATGTATTTAAATCTTTTTTTGGGCTTATGCCGTATAATGGTTATACGGTTTATAAATGTGACTCATTTCTAATGGTAAACGCAGCCATTTTTTATGTATCCAGTGTATATTGTTTCCATAACTACTGAAAGAGGAGAACAATTAATCAATTAGGCAATGATTCTAATTGAATTATTTTTTGGCTTGTGCGCCAAAATGTTTCATATAAAATAACTGTGTTTTTATTGTTAAAGTACATCTGAAGAAGCGTAATTAGCTACGCGAAAGCGCTTGTGTTTCATGTTCAAATAAAGAGATACTTCTTTTGAGATAATCCATCTCCTGTGGTGATTCCGTCTGGATCTGCAATTATTATTATTATAATTATTATTATTATTTTATAAACTGTGTTGGTCTAATATTGCTGCATACTCAAGTGTGCTAGCTTGCACTGCATGTGAATTGTTTTTTACTACTGTTTTTACTACTTTTCTGTAAAAAAAAAAAAACTGTAAGCCTGTTTCCTACCTTTCCTGTAACTAGTGTTCCAGATACAGATTTGCTGTATCCAGGACTGTATGTAAGCTTCTGAGTCCCCTAAGCCTTTCTGTGTTGGAGGGAAGCCTTCTAGCTTATCAGTGGGAGTGGTAACCTGTCTACCACATAAGAAGTGGTTCTGGCGCAGAATTTGTAGTTATTGGCCGTTTGGGCAATCTCTTCCATCTCTCTCAACTGTCTGATTTGAAAGCCTGTATTTGCACTTGTTTCTGTCCTGTAACTCATCTAGTGCAGATACAGATTCTTAGTTTTAGCACTTAAATTTGCTTGTTCATGCTCAGCACTTGTTCAGAACTTGTAAGCACTAAATAAGCTACTAATTACTATAGCACTCTATCTTCCTC
This sequence comes from Protopterus annectens, assembly GCF_019279795.1. Classification (NCBI taxonomy): domain Eukaryota; kingdom Metazoa; phylum Chordata; order Ceratodontiformes; family Protopteridae; genus Protopterus; species Protopterus annectens. The sequence continues at coordinate 910,720,188 of NC_056743.1, read as the reverse complement.
ATTACCTAGAGGAAAACAGCTTTTGTACTTACTTTTCTCACTTGCTTAGAGAAAACAGCTCTTGTACTCACTTTCCTCACTTATCTAGAGGAAAAACCCTGCAACTCTCTTTTTGCGCGGTCTTGCGCACAGAGCAGTGTTGGGCAGTGCCGGTTAGCTGGGGTATACTATTCCTGGCCCCACAAAGTCTGCACTGTAAATTTTCCCTTAGAACTAGGCAATCCTCAACTCAAGTGCTTCAGATCAGCTGCTCTTATTGCAGCACTTGCAAAACAGAAACCAGCACTTGTCCTAATCTCCCAGACAGCACTATTATTCTCCAAATTTCCTAGACAGCACTATTATAATATAGCATAAGACCCTCGATCGTCTGCAGGACTTAAGTTCAATTTACTCTTCAAAGCATGTCCAGAGGTCAGCTTCAGGTGTACTCTCCAGTTCATCTGGTGGAATTGGGCATCCTGAGGCAATGTCACAACTGCCTCATGTATACAGACAACCCTCTCCTCTTACCTCTAGACACAAACACTTGTGAGAGATGCAAATACACAGCCAGACTGGAGGCTAAGCGCTCTCAACCCATGACTGTAACAGACAGTCAAGAGGATAAGGGACACACTTGCATCACACCACCTGTCACACATGAATCTACAAATCAAGCACAGGCAAAACATACGCATAAATACACAAAAACATATTCGGAGGCACTAGGTACCAATCTGAAAAAGAAACAGTGCCCTCCAAAGCAGACAAGCAAGCAACGTGCACCTCCAAACACAAGCCAGAAAACACATAATTCACCTCAGCAGTGTGCCTCACAACAGCCCTTAAGGCAAAACACCATACCTAACACATTAGTAATAGGAGACTCTATAGTAAGGCACACAGATGTTCCACTCACCAGGCTGAACAAGGAGAAGGTTACTGTCAGCTGCCTGTCGGTTGCTTGGATCCGCCACATAACACAAGCACTTAGGTCACTCCAGAACAAGTATAAGTATGATGCTGTCATTGTACATGTTGGTGTGAATGATCTAAGATGTACCTCCCTGGACTACATGAAATGAGACATTGAGGAGCTCTCTGATAATGTAGCCCAAGCTGGTATGACCCTAACCTTGAGTAACATACTACCTTCACCTAGAATTATACCACAATACAAAGACAAAATGATCAATTTCAACAATTGGCTAAGCTTCTGGTGTCATTCTAAGGGGATCCAGTGTCTGTCTGCCTGGGATGACATGATAGACAAGCTTCGCTGTTTTGCCAAAGATGGGTTGCACCTGTCACCTCTAGGTTTTCGAATACTGGCCAAGGCTCTTGCCATCCCCATAGTGCCTTTTTTAGACAAGGCTCAAAGGACAAACCAACCACCATAACCAGCACAGGTAACCAAAAACTAGGGGTAATGCTACTCAACGCCAGAAGTCTCAACCTCAAAATGCACACACTCGTGGCTGTCCTCAGCATGGAGAAAATTGATGTTTGTGCAGTGATGGAAACCTGGTTCAAGGCTCAAGAGAGTACCCCAGCACTGCCAGGTTACAATTCATATCATACCTTCCGGCCTCAGTTACCGGATCGCAGTACAAAGGGCAGAGGTGTATCCATATTCATCAAGGATACCCATATCTCCAGGTTAGTAGTGCAGCATGATGCCCCAGAGATCATCCATGCGCAACTATCAGCAGGCAAAACCACATTTCAAGTCGTAGCCAGTTATAGATCACCCACCATGTCCCAAGATGCATTCCTTGAGACATTGGAAAATATAAAGGTCCTACCCAACACTATAATCTTGGGTGATTTCAACTACCCTGGTATAGACTGGGTGAACTACCAATGTTCCAACTCCTGTGCTCAGCGATTAATAGAATTTATAAATTCAAATGCCATTGAACAACTAGTATGTTCCCCCACTAAAGGGGACAACATATTGGATTTAATCATCACAAATATGGGTTCCCATTGTACCACACCCATTATCACTCCCTCCTTGGTCAGATCCAACCACAAACTGATAACCCTGGACATCCTCACCCCTCCACCTCCCCCAGTCAAAGAAACCATAGTCAAAAACCTTTCCAAAGCAAACTTCAAACTACTTGCATCCAAAGTGGAAAGCTTCACTATTCCCTTGCAGAAGGATAATGATATCCAGGATGCGGAATCCTACACCAAGGCACTCTATATGCATCTTCAGGATTGCATGGACCATGCTATCCCAAATAAAACCAAGACTCCTTCCTCAAGCAAGAAAAAAACAGTCTGGTGGACCCCGGCCATAAGCAAACTTTACAATAAAAGGAGGAGACTTATACAAAAATAGGCCAAATCTCAAGTAGAAAAATCATCCCTGATCAGCATTAATAAGAAATTGAGGGCCCTCATCAAGTCAACTAAAGCTAATTTTGAAAAGAAAGTTGCCAAGGATGCCAAGGATAACGATAAGGCCTTCTATGGCTACATCAAAAACCTAAATGGCAATGCTCAGGTCTGTTCTGAGCTAGTACAAAATGGAACAAAATACACTGACCCTTCTGACATTGCCAACATCTTGGCTGACAGGTTCAGTGCAAATTTCTCCCCCCCTCACCACCTACAGGGCCTATTACCATTCCAGGGGATTGTGTAAGTCCAATTACTACTGATACGTTGGTTAACAAGGCTCTATCTAAAGCTAAAAACACTGCCTCCATGGGATCAGATGGTGTCCCAGGCTGTGTCATATGCGAGCTCCAAAAGGAATTAACCCCGCATCTTAATACCCTGTTCAGTCTCAGCCTTTCCACAGGATATGTGCCCATAGAACGGTGCACGGCAACAGTTGTCCCGCTACACAAGGGTGGGGCCACAACTGACCCTGGGAACTACCGACCAATAAGCCTGACCAGTCTGATCTGTAAGGCTATGGAGTGAATCATTATGGAACTCATAAATGGAGAGATTGGGAAGGGAACCTCCAGTCACTGGACCCCACACAGTTCGGCTTCGTCAAGGGCAGATCATGCCTCCTGAACCTGGTGGATTTCTTTGAGTTAGTTAGGCTATAGATAAGGGAAAGGAGGTACACACAGCTTACCTTGACCTTGCTAAAGCATTTGACACCATTACCCATTCAGGTATTATTGATAAGCTCACCAGCCTGGGCATAAACCCTTATGTCACAAAATGGATCACAAAGTGGCTCTCAGACAGATCCCATAAAGTAAGAGTAGTGGGATCTATGTCTGAATCCAGACCAGTAACGAGTGGTGTACCTCAGGGCTCTGTCCTGGGGCCTCTCCTGTTTGTCATAAACTTCTCAGAAGTACAGGCAAGCACGGAAGAGCTGTGGCTGACTAAGTTTGTGGACGACTGCAAACTGGGTGCTATAATAGAGTCTCCGGCCGATATGGAGATCTTCCAGAAGGGCCTAAATGAGACTGATGCATGGTGTCAAAGCCACGGTCTCAAGCTAAATGCAAAAAAATGCGTAGTAATCCCCTTTGGAAAAAACAGAGTACCCGCAAACTACAACATAGGAGGTAATCCCCTGAAATCTGAAGAAGAAATAAGGGATCTAGGGACCCAAGTAGATAGTCTGCTTTCCTTTGATAACCATGTTGCCAAAGTGGTTAGAAAATCCTTCTATGTGACCCATCTGATCACGAAAGGGTTCGCATCAAGATCTAAGGATGTAATGGTGCTCCTCTACTCTTCCCTCATCAGACCCATTATTGAGTACAATGCACCAATTGGAATGTACCTGACTAGACATCTCCAGCAGCTGGAGAGACCACAGAGGTACCTAACCAAGAGGATTACTGGCCTCATACAGTTGCCCTATGCAGCATGATTGAAAAAGCTAAGACTGTTCTCTGTTGCATACCACTTTCTCAGAGGTGATCTCTGTCTAACGTACAGAGCTATGTACAACCCAGACTTGTTGAACATGCTCCATCTTAGCAAAACCAAATCTACTTGAGCTACATGCTCTAGGGATATACACCTCAACACAACAATGAATAGAACATGCTGGAGGGATAGATTCCCTTCGCAGAGACTTCCCTTACTATGGAACAGGGTCCCGATCTACATAAGACAGAGCCCCTCACTATCACTCTTCAAGATGAACCTTGATGAGTGGATGGGTAACAGAAAGTTCTCACCGGGGATCACACCAACAGCACTACTAGATAGGGGCCAAGGGTACTAACTGCTAGTACAAGGGTCTAGGGAATTACTAAAGGGGTAGTGAATACCGCACAATGTGGCTGGGCTAATATATGCCCTCGGGCAGATAGCCCAGTACCAACCTATGAACCTATGAACCTATAAAAGTCCACTGCCAATCATTAGTGGACCATAGTTCCACTGCGGTGACCCCTAACTGGAAAAAGCTGTAAGACAAACAAACAATAATGACATTTGCACTAGCTGCCAGACACAGCTGCATCCATGCACACCATATCAGGATTTATCAAACAGCACTCAAAGCTATGATACCTGCCATAATTGTTATTAACTATGTTTAGACAGAATAATAATGACATTTGTACTAGTTGCCAGACACAGCTGCATCACCGCACACCAAATCAGGATTGATCAAACAGCACTAGTAGCTGTGATACCTGCCATAATTGATATTAACTATATTTAGATAGAATAATGATGATATTTGCACTAAGAGCTTGCTACTATTATTTAATCAGGATATACATGACATTTCTAAATCATATTTTAACTGAAGAAGGCATTAGGCTCCATGCCAGCATTGTATTTTTTCAAAACACTCTACTGTTACTGCTATTATATATGATGTTAATTTGTTGCATTTGAGTCTGAACTCTGATGAATGGTACCTTGTTAAATTAGTTAATTAATTACTTAAATTATTATAAGTAAAATCAATGAAAAATGAACAAGATAAGTATTAACTAAGTTTAGGTAGGGGAATAGAAACTTCTATGTTTGTATTATATGTTGCTTAATTTGGTTGATATATAATGTAAATAGTAATCCATCTTGACCTACCTTTGAATTATTGGACTCTGAACATTCTGAATAAATCATTACTGTTTCTCAGTTGTTTAAGAAACCCTCCTTTTTTAAATAAAAACAGATGACAGGTGATGTATCATGTCAGTTGATATTTTGAGAGATGTAATTGTAAGTGTTATTTTTTGGGACAGCTATTTTGGAATCATTTTTTTGTTTCTTCTTTCTAGTATCAGTCCAAGGATTTGTTTCTTTTATTCTGGGCCATCCATTTCATTTCTTCTGGGATAGACACTATGTTGTTGTTTTTGATGAATATAGTAGCTTCTTCTAAGTCATTAAAGGTTCTCATCTCATTGGCAAAAAGTATTTTGTCTTGGCTGGAAAGGCCAACTGTGCTCTAATGTTGTTTTGTTTTAACAGTTTTATTATTGGCCAGATGTTTTTCCTTTGTTCTAATATTCTGGAAGAATAATCATTGTCAAATCTTATCAGGCTTTGATTGTATTTTAAGGGTGATTTTCTCCAAGCAGATTTTAATATTAGTTCCTTGTCCAGAAATGAAAGAAATCTTATAACTATGGATCTAGGTGGAGTATTTGTTGAGTTAGAAGCAGGTTTCCTTAGTGCTCTATGTGCTCTTTCAATTCCAAATGAAAGTCCCTCTTTCAAGTTTAAAAATTCAGGAATCCAGGTAATTAAGAATGAAATAATGTCTTCTCCTTCAGTGTTTTCAGGCAGACCAAAAATCCTTATGTTGTTTCTCTTTCCAAGTCATCTATTTTGTTAAGCAGCCATGTAGTCTGTTTAAGCAGAAATTCTTTTTGGAATTCTTCCTCTTTGAGTCTCCCTTCAATGTCATTTAGAAAAGTCTCTATGTTTAAGCAATAACCCATTGCTGGGTGTGGGTAATGCTGCATAAATCCAGCATTGCTCACGCCTAGACATAGGTTATTGCTATTATACAATGGTGTTAGTTTTGTGTTGTGTTATGTTTGTGTTGTTGTTATTTAGGTTTTTGTTTGAGTTAGTCTCTATTCTTCCACTTTTTATGAGATAAAACAATCCACACTTTTACTTCATGTTTACTGTTTATTTTGTCTTTTAATTGAAATACAAGTAATATGTTTTGATGTTTTCTAAATGCAGGAAAGTCATATGTTTTACAGTAATGCTTTTAGCTTAACTGTTTTAGTTTAACTTTTTGGTTAACTAGGCAACAGTTATGACTACGGTTACCACTGTCTCACCTTGTGAGGGACAGTCCCTCTTTGGGCAGCTGTGTCCTGCAAAAAATTGTAGAAATAGCAAATGTCCTGAGATTTTAGAACAAAATGATTTCTTATATTTTATTTAATAGTTGCATAAAACAGTTATTCTGTATCTGAACCACCTAAATGTTAGAAACAGAATAAGCAACTAAAATACTGCAAGAATAAGTTTTTATTTAGGCATAAAAGTGAAGTTCTGTCCTTTGTACTGGCTGTGAATATGTTTCACCCTGCAAAATCTGACGTTTGTAACACAAATGTCCAAATTTGGGCATATGAAAAGGTTGCATCTATAGTCATGATGTGAAATAATGACTAATTTACAGGTTCATCAGGCTTTGAAAACCATAATGGCTATCCCTGTCTCCGGAGTTACATGCAAAAATGAGTGCTTGTGCAGAGCTCTTTTAAAAAGAAATGAATTACTGGAAGCACATACCCCATTACTGCCACCTTTGAGTTTATGTCAGTTAAGGTACACTCCCTGGAAAATGTACTGTTTTGTATATTAATGACAGTTATGTAGCAGAGCAGTAACAGTCTTTGCAGTATTACAGAAATGTGAATGCCTTTTGTGTTTGCCGGTACGGTGTTGCAAGCAGAGGAGTTACTGTTTGCTTCATGTGTGGCTGCTGGGTGTGATGTGTTTTTTAAAGATTTTTTTTTTTGTATTATTATGTTGGGTTATTGCGGTGGTGGTGCTGCGGTAGCGTTGTCGCCTCACAGTTAGACGTTGCCCGTTCGATTCTCAGTTAAAGCGTCTGCTGTGTGACGACATGCGTGAATGGGCGTTCCTTCGTTGAAGGTTGTGCGTTAGGCCCGGCAAGCCAGCATGTAAAACTCTACTGCCAATCATTAGCGGACCGGAGTTCCGCTGTGGCGACCCCTAACCGGGAAAAGCCGAAAGACACACACAATTATGTTGGGTTATATTTTTTTATGCTTAAATGTACTTTGGAGTTTGGGAGTTTCATTTATTAAAGTGTGCCGGTAAGGCTGTTTGGTTCTCTTCCTTACAAGTTGTCAGTGCTTGATACATTAGTCGCTGGACTTCTTTACGTAGTTATGTTGGATTTACAATGTGCACACTGGGTTGGATTAGCCAATCAGCTTGCACGTTTCTTGGCTTTGCCGAGGTTCCATTGTATAATAGAACAGTATTGTATTAAGTCATACAGATATGCATATGCAAGTGAAAATGAAAATGAATTAATTTTTAGATAGGATTACAGACATATTTATATTGATATGTAATACAGGTAAACAAGATTGGCCTTCTGTCTTTTTAATCATAGCTGAGGAAGAAATTAGATACAACAACCAGCAGCAAGAGTAAAGATTAGAGCAGCTTGTTAAGTCTTTTGGTAAGTATAAGTAATTGTCCAAGACATCTTTTTTCACACTTCATACTGATATGTAAGAAATCATTATACAACTGTAATGGTAACAGGAAAAGTGATAAACAAATGATTCTGCAATTGATTTCTGTAACACTCCCACAGAAAACATAGTGACAGCTTTGCAGATAAAAGAAATGCAACTGAAGACATAACAGATCAAGGGAAATGTTTTAGAACATGACTTTTTAACCTGATTACTATAATTACTGTTTTTTTTTTTTACTTGGGTACTGTATTCTCTGTATTGAAAGTAAATAAATTTAAAACACATCCCTTTCAGAAAGTCAAAAGTCCTTGACATTTGAATTTATCACAAGTATGCTTAAGCACTGCTCTCACACGCTTCTCAAGTACAAAAGCACATCTCAAATCAATACCCTCTGTAAGAATAAGCACTTTCCACACACAAGCTTTACTTTAATAAAGGTTTTACCGCAGTTTTTCAATATTGTGTTAAATTGTATTTGAGCAATGCGGTCTGGATTTACTGTGCTTTTTGTATTTTGTCTCTCCCACCCTTTGTTTCCCTCTTTTTTACTTATTTTTCTTATTTTGTTTATGTGTTCCTTTTTTGTTTTGCTTCTCTCCCATCTCTTTTCTTTTTCTTTCTTTAGAGGTCCAAATCCCTCAGGAGCAGACTAGGCATATACCTCACAGGCTAGGGTCAGATCACCCTCTGCCCATTTACGGATGTGCTTGCGGGGTTGGAGTGGAGGTGCCGGTCCTGTAGGCACTCCATCATATGGCAGCCTGGCAAGCCTCACAGAAAGGAGGCTTTGGAGTTTGTTTGAAGATGTACTGGTAGAGGTAGGGGACAGGAAAATTCAGCCAGTTGAAACCTCTTTTAAGAGTGTAGAAGACACACTATCCCCGTTGGTGCCAACCACTTTGCCAACACAGGCCCATACCCCCATCAACATCAGAATTGCCCACTGCAACACCATCTGGGAGTGGATATGTTTGAGGCTCTGTGCACAGGGTCCCTCAGCCCTTCTTCCCTTACCCTTTCTCCTTCACCCTGTTCCCTATTTCCCACCTAAACTAACCTCTTATAAAAAAAAAAAAAAAATGAAAAAATAGGGGGGGGGGGGGTCTGTCTCTTGACAGAAACATAATGCCCATCCTCTCCCACCTCCTCCAGCACAAACCCTTGCTTCCTCTGTGTTCACCACTTCTCAGTCTGTCCTATCACCTCCTTTTTATTCTTTAATGAAACCATCAGGGTGTTCACAGAAAGGGTTCCCCTAAATAAAAAATTATAACCCCCATTTCTTTTTTAAAAAAATCAATGTAGGGTACTGCAAAGTCTGCAGCTTTCCTAAAACCATTTGAGTATGACTGCGCACAGCTGCAATTGCCCGTGATATGCAAAAAAACCCCCAAGCATAACAACAAATTACGATTTTGGGAAGTAGTTGTCAATTTCATAATGTAGAACTTTAAACAAGTTAATCTTTTGTGAAAAGTGGATGTCTTTCTAAAAAGTGTTTCACTTCTCCGTATTCATCACAAATACCTTTTGCTGACCTTATTTGCATATCTGTGTAGTGCTGCTATATGCACATAACTATAATGCATTTGCGAAGTCCTGGACCGTGAATATCGGCCATGGAAGAAAATGAAAAGGGAAATTAATAGGTTCCCTTGGGATAAGAAACAAGGAAGCACTCAATGTAAAAACTAATGCTTATTAAAGAAAACAGTGGTCTGGGGTTCCCAGATTTGGTGGAACACTATGAGGCCACATAGCTTAGATTAATGTATTTGATTCAGCATATGGACTATATGCTCAAACTTCAGTGCATAACAGGCATAGAGCCCAACAAGGAATCAACAGTATTACACATGCACATTTGGATAGATCTAGTAAATGAATATAAAAAACATTATGTACAGCCTTATATACATCAAAGCTAAAGAAAATTAGACCCTAAAAACAGAATAACACCAATACATTATGCTATATATAATAATTAGAAAAACACAGGAGAGTACGTCATGTGTGAGAGAGAGAGAGGGAGAGAGAGAAAGCGAGAGAAAGAGAAAAGAAATATAGTCAGCTGGCCAACTGGCTTCCTACAGTAATGGAAAGATGCAAAAACTTGTTTTCTTTTTGCTCTTCACTTGAAGAGCTGGGGAGGGGGGGGGTGCAGCATGTTGATTGTGGACTGTTCTGAAGTTGAGTTGAGAGGGTGGGGGCCAGTTCATGAGATGGGTACAGGGCACTAGTTAAGCTAGCTACATCTTTGAAGTGTATAGAAGTGTAATTAATTAATTAATTGTGCCTAATTAATTCCTGGTCTCAAATTAAGTTATAAATTGTCAATGTGTATATTTAACTGTTTGTGACTAATTAACAATGTTAAATCAAACATTGGATTAAGACTGAATAGAAGAGCTGATTGTGAGACTTGGATCTGCATGCTTAACAAATGGCAAGTTATTGATAACTGAAAGTATGCACTGACTGTCTGACATGAGATTGCTTTATGAGTATTCTATAAACATGTTATTTATTCATTTATTGACATTTGTTGACCAGGTAGGTCCCACTGGGTCAGAAACCCATTTTCAGTGGAGGCCCAGGGAGAAAAGCTCCAAATAAAGTACAGATATTTTTGACAATATACAGTATACATTACACATATAGTTTAGTTCATCATATTACAATCAAGAATGTGAAGATACTAAATAGCTTAAAGCATTATTACATAAGATAAATAGACATTACACATATAGTTTGGTTCAGTATGTTACATTCAAGAATGAGAATTATACAGAGTATCTTAATGTCCTGTTACATAAGGTAAGTAGATGTGGTAAAGCTTAAATATGAAAGAGTATTAATTAGCAGTTAGGGTCTGTCTGGGATACATGGTAACGTATACATTAAGAAGGTAAGTGGATTCTTGTAGGTATAAATTGTTGTACATTTATAGAGCATAAGTGGGTGTAGGTTCCCTTGTAGGAAGAAATTAGTACTCGCTGACAGAATAAATTCTTCTCCCAACAACTTACCAACCAAAACAAAATCCCAAGAAAGTTCTGGAACTCTGTCTAAAACTCCTAACTTCAGGGACTACTCAAAACTCTTTACCAGCCCCTGACAAAGATCCATCTGCAATAGCTAATTGTACTAATTTCTTGAATTTATTGCGTAATTGTTTATATATGAGTAGGTTGCCATTATTTTTATTCTTATGCCAATTATTCCATGCTCTGTCTCTAGACTGCATTGCCTGTTTTGTAGCTCTAGAAAGCCATAGTGCATGATTGTTTTTTATTCTTTTAGCACGGAGAGGGGCTATACTGTTAAATGTGTCTAAGAAGACTTTGTTAAAATGGTGAATGGCATCATTCAGGGGAAGGGTTTTTAATGAGTACTAGTTGATTGTTTTTAAGATACTATTAAATCATTGTTGGTTAAATTTGGTGAGATTTCTAGTAGTTTTATAGATATGGAGTTTAGAGTCCTGTGGACAGGTTCTGTGGGTATAGGCTGGATGATTGTCACTTAGGTTATTTGGAAGTGTATTATAATTAGTGGAAAAGGTTGTATTGACAGTCAGTGTTGAAATGCAAAGTACATCATGCATGTAGCTTGCACAATGTCTTGCACTGAAAAATCTTATTAATAGTGTTGACATTTCCCAGAAAAAGGCAAGAAATTGTAAACTATGAGTATGTACACCTCAGGTATTAGATTACAATAAAAATAACAATTGGACATAGACAAAAAATACAGAGCAGTGATTATGAATTACAGTCACTTGAATGACTGGAACTGTACATTTCAACATTAGATTTGGATCAAATTAATGAATGAACACATAAATAACTGGCACACAAGAATTCATTTTCAATCCACTGCAACTCTCCTGCCCTGACATTCATATGACATTCAAAACACTCATGCTCTTAGCCCAATAATCAAGGAGAAAACTAAAAAAAAATGATGTATAAAAGACCAAAATCAGGGACAGCTTTTGCCTTTATATGCTTAGAAACTAGCTAGAATAACACGCTTTGTATTAGCATGTTTTTGAAGGCTATCAAGCATGAAAATCAAATGTCTGTCAGTGTTTTTATGACTGCAGTCCTCAATGATTTCCCAGAAAAGCCACAAACTTTATGAAGAACAGATCAAAATTAACAGGTAAAAAATCAGAGATGTTCTGCAAAATCAGAAATAGTTGAGATCCATACCTCTCAACCATCCAGACTTTTGGCTCATATTTTTTGGTGTGTTCCTCGTAGAATTTGTGGTTTTCTGGCAAACCAGTGATGATCTGGGGATTGAAGTCACCAAATAATGACATACATTTCAGTTTCAGACTTCAAATCCTTCATAAAATATATGTTAACACAAACTCTGTTAATCTAGTAACTCTCCAAGTTTATAAGAGCAATATTTAAATCTGTCCCTATTTTTTGGGCCTTTGTCCCCCTTTGTCAGTCTTTTTCCAGACTTCTTGCACTAAGAGATTGAGAGATATGTTGAGACCATCTATGCTCCCCCCCCTCCCTCACACACACACACACACACACACACACACACACACACACACACACACACACACACACACACACACACACAAATGCATATTATCATCAGTTACAGCCATTTGTATAACTGGGACTATATAACTTAGAGGTTTTATTGCAATCAAATGACTAAAAATCTATGGACAACTGCCACACATGAATTTATCCTCTCAGCTCACTGGCATCAGAATACAATGTGTAAGCAGCTACAACCTATCCTTCACATACCTCTTAACCCTTTCACTTAAGAAATAAGGAGAAAGCAAAATAAAATGGTGTATAAAGGACCAAAATTAGGGTCAGCAGCTGCCTTCACTTAAAATCTTGCTAGACTAACATACTTTGCATTAGCATGCTTTTTCTGAAGGTTATGTCTGAAACTCAAATATCTGTCATTATTAATGACTGGTATCCTCACTGATTTGCCAGAAAAGCCACAGACTTTATAAAGAACAGAGCAAAATATGAGACAAAATATTAGAGACATTCTGCAAAATTATGGAGAGTTGATATCATGTGCCCCACACACACACACATACTTAAATAAAGTACTTACCTTCCTCAGGCTGACAGTAGAAGGAATGCTGCCTTTAAAAAAGGATATTATACTTAAGGAAGAAGAAATTCTCCTGGTCTTATGCCTCTGCACTTCAACAATAACTGTTTCGCCCTTTTTCATTCTCAGTCTCTGTCCATCACCTAAGGCAGCCTGAGACAACAGGAAGGACTCTTTGCTTTTTAATACTACAGCCCAGTGAGATGTTTGTTGAGCAATGCTTTCTATATCCTCAGCAAGAATGAAAGGTGTACTGACTGGTACAATAATTTGAATGCTCAGCTGTTTTGAAAACACCCTGGGGAGCAAAACAGAAAGTCACAAAGCTGAGTTTTATTTTTAATTTAAAAATAATATTTGACATTTTAACTATAACATTTTTTCTTTCTTTTTTTTAACCAATAGGGCTGCATCCCAGCAGATTGCACCACAAGCCAACCCTGTTCTTTCCTCAAATAATAAAGATAGTCATCACAGTCTTATAAAAGGACTTTTGGCAGCAAACCTTCTCTGACCTATGGAAGTGCCACTGTTAGGAGGTTTATTTATTTCCCAACTTAGTAAATGTTTTCTCAAATTTTCATAAATGATTTCCAACCATAGTTACAAAACAGATTAAATTAAATGATTTTAGTCCTCATGGTTTAAATGAGAATATTTTAGTAGTAAATATTCTAAATATGATGGCAGAAAAGCTATGAAGCATTTTTAAAGGTGTTTTGTGAATGACTCTGGGCATGATTCATGAATGCCTACACTAAGTGTACACCATTCTGAGTGAATAGACAGCACAAGCATAACTCCCACCTTCTTCCTCCTAATTTTAGTTTTCCTATTGATTTTCTTGCAGCCTTAAATATTGAGGGAGATTCAGTAGACTACATGCATACTTAGTATAATCTTTCTGAGTGAATAGACAGCACAAAAATGTGATAAGGATGTTATTCAATACAGATTGTGTACACTTTGTGTAGACGTTCATGAATCTGGCCCATTATTTATACATGTTTGTAACTGGTGAAGAACCATTTGATTCTTTCCACAACTAGGCAATTTTGTTTTTAAAATGAATCTTGTTTTAACTATTTTTATCTGATGAAGCCCTAATTCTTTTGAGCAGCAGCATTTAAATCTATGTTTGGGCATTTCTCATTTTTTTTATTTTATTACTTTGTGTGGCCTATCAAATGACCTTTTGATTGCAACAATTACTGGTTACTGTATTCATGACCTTGTTTGTACTGGCAAATTTTAGAGAAATCTCACTGAAGTTAAATACATTTAGATCTTGGTGGTATTTTTTGACTTGTCAGTTCTAATCAAGAAAGAGCAAAGTGAAGGACTTGATTTTATGATATTTAGCCAGTTATTTATATTAAGATTTATTTGTAGTAATCACACAGTAGTAACACTATTTTGCTGTGTATTTTACTGATACCATATCATCTCTGAAAATATCTTTCAGTGGTAGTCGTACACATGAATGATAAATGTTAGGATTCACAGCCTATATATAATATTAAAAAAAATCACGAATTTCTCAAAAACATAAAGAGTTCAGATTCTTATATCATTGCTTTTCAGTCACTATATGACATTTATGAGGTTATATAGGTTCATAGGTTCATAGGTAGGTACTAGGCTATTGGCCCTAGGGCCTATATAAGCCTAGCCAAAGGTACCCTGGCTTTTGCCACCCAAGAACATTATTTTCCTGTGCCACTGTCGAGCAGAGCCACAGAAGTGATCCCCAGGGTGAATTTCCTATCTCCCATCCAATCATCAAGAGTTTTCTTGAACAGTGCTAATGAGGAGCTTTGCTTGATATAGATAGGTAGTTTGTTCCAGAGTATGGGAAGTCTCTGGGACAGGAATCTATCCCTCCAGCATGTTCTGTTTATTGTGGTGATGAGGTTTAGGTCCCTAGAGTGTGTAGCTTGTAGGGATTGGGATTTCCTTAAGTGGAGCATGTCTAAAAGCTCTGGGTTTGACATAGCTTTGTGTGTTAGGCAGAGATCACCTCTGAGTAGGTGATATGCAACGGAGTAAAGCTGCAGTTTTTTGAGATGGTCTACATAGGGCATCTCTTTGAGGCCAGTAATCCTCTTTGTGAGGTATTTCTGTGGCCTTTCCAGTTGTTGTAGATGTCTTGTGAGGTACATACCAAAAGGGGCATTGTACTCCATTATGGGTCTAATGAGTGACGAGTAGAGAGGAACAATGACCTCCTTTTTCCTGGATGAGAAACCTTTTGTGATGAGGTGTGCCACATAGAAGGATTTCCTGACTACTGTGGCGATGTGATTATCAAAGGAGTGACTACTGTCCACCTGTGTCCCAAGGTCTCTTATCACACTTTCAGTGTTAAGTAGACTACCACCTATGTGGTAGTTCATGGGTACTGTGTTTTTACCAAAAGGAATGACAATGCACTTTTTGGCATTGAGCTTGAGTCCATGGCTTTGACACCAGGCATCTGTCTCAGCAAGGCCCTTTTGTAGAATGTCCACATCTTTTGGAGTTTTGATTATGGCTCCTAGTTTGCAGTCATCTGCAAACTTCATTAGCCAAAGACCTTCTGTGCTGGCCTGTACTTCAGAGAAGTAGATATCAAACAGGAGAGGACCCAGGACTGAACCCTGTGGTACTCCACTTGTCACTGATCTGAAGTTGGATTTGGAGTCTGCTACTTTCACAGTGTGGGTTCTGTCAGTGAGCCAGCTGGCAACCCATCTTGTGACATAGGGATTTATACCTAGTTTAGTGAGTTTATCTATAATTCCAGTGTGGGGGATGGTGTCAAAAGCCTTGGCGAGATCTAGATAGGCTGTGTGAACCACCTTACCCTCATCTATGGCTTTGGTGACTGCTTCAAAGAAGTCTATCAGGTTTAGGAGACATGATCTGCCTTTTACAAACCCGAACTGGGTGGGGTCCTGAGTTTGGAGATTACCAATGTCATTGTTTATAAGTTCCATGATGATACGCTCCATAGCCTTGCAGACCAGGCTCATTAGGCTAATGAGGCGGTAGTTTCCGGGGTCTGTGGTGGCTCCCCCTTTGTGGAGTGGGATAACTGTCGCTGTGCGCCATTCAGTGGGCACATAGCCTGAGGTGAGGCTATGATTAAACATGGTACTTAGGTGGGGTGCCAGTTTGTTCTGTAGCTCATGTAGAACACAGCCTGGGATGTCATCAGGTCCCATGGATGCTGTGTTCCTGGCTTTGGATAGTGTGTTTTTTACCTGTGCAGCCATGATTACAGGAACTTTGCATTCTTCTGGTATAGAGATGGGTCCTTTATGGGGATGACAGAGGGGTAAAGTTAGCACTGAACCTATCTGCCAGGATGTTGGCAATATCCGTTGGTTCTGTATATTTAGTGCCATTGTGCTGTAACTCAGAGCAGATCTGAGTGTTGCCATTGAGATTCTTGACATAGCTATAGAATGCTTTGTGGTAGTCTTTAGAGTCAGTTGCGATTTTGTTTTCATAACTAGCTTTGGAGGATTTTATGAGGGATCTCAGCTTCTTACTGAAGCTGACCAGGGAGTTTCTCCAATCATGGGATTTTAGTCTTTTTTTGCAACAGTTTCTTTCTTCTGTTGTAGAGTTTGTTTATGGCAGGGGACCACCAGATTGGCTTCCTTTTTTGGAGGATAGCATATTGGTTCTGTTAGGGATTGCATGATCCATGCACTCATGTAAGTGCTTATAAAGTGCATTTGTGTAGGATTCAGCAGTCATACCTCTATTGTCCATCAGCATGGGTGTCGTGAAGTTTGCCACTTCTGTCTTAAGAAGTGTGAAGTTGGCTTTGGAGAAATTTTTTACTGTGGTTTCCCTAATGGGGGTGGGGGAGGGATGTGGATGTCTAGGGTGATTAGCTTATGGTCGGATCTGACCAATGAGGAATTGACTTCTGGTGTGGAGCACCGGTTGCCCATGTTGGTAATAACCAGGTCTAGGATATTTGCTCACCTGTTAAACAATAATACATATATGAACAGGACATATTTTCTGGTAATTTATATTTTATTGGAGATAACGTAATTACTAAATTACCTGTAATCCTTATGTCACAGCAGTGCAGCCCAGTCTACCCGCATTCCAGGTGAAGATATACCAGTTAGTGGCATGGGGTCAATAAAAACAGGATATATTTTTAAATTAAATCATGTTTCCTTTAACCTCAAGCCCATAAAATGTAATCCAGTTTAATTTAGTGGTACAAAACTACTAGAAATCCCAACTCCTTACAGGTGTTGCCCTTCTGTCTGTTTGTATGTCACCACCACTTTTGTATGTCAGGAACAGTGCTCATGGACTGAAATATTAAGTACTAATATTGTTCTTTTTCTTTCTGGTTTTGTTTGTAGCCTTGTCTAGCTTTCTAGTAGTCTTCCAGAAAGAGAAATGTTACTAGATAGGGTAAAGAAAAGCTGTCTCCAGTCCTCTTCGTAGTGGTAACAGTTTTAAATTCTGAGACTCATGAATGGGAGTCCTGGAATAGCAAGGCTACATATCAGAAAATAGGGACTTACTTATAGATTCATAGATTGTTACAAGGCTAACAACCTGGGGGGGGGGGGGGTTCTAAGCCTAGCCAAGTTTTCTCTAAAGAATAATGATGTCCTGTATCCAAATAGGATTGCCTGGTGTAAATTTCCTATTCCCCATCCACTGGTCTAGGTTGTGCTTAAACTGGGTAATAGATGAACTCAGCTTCACATGGATGGGAAGCATGTTCCATAGGAGGGGCAGTCTCTGGGACACTTATCTGTCTCCCCAGCATGTTCTGATTAAGTCACCGACAAAATTCAGGTCCCTAGACCTTGTATATACTAAATACAAGATTGTTGTTTCTTGGGATATTCCCTTTTCCCTAAGGCATGAAAATCTCAGAGTTAGTATATATAAGTACTGGTATAGGTATGCAGTGAACTCCGCAGTGGGGAATAACCCCCCTGCAATTGTAAACATTTGCAATTGCTCTTTAGTTTTGCTGTTTTTTTTTGTATGAAACTCCAGAACCCATGATAGCAGATCTTGGAATTATAGCAGGAAATGCGCAGGAATAACAATTTTAAATTTTGAGACTTCTAAGTCCAATTTCTGGAATAACAAAGCAGAATGTGGGAAAGGAGGGATTTACATATACTAAGTCTGAGATCACAGTATCTTGGAATATTCCCTCTCCTACAAGGTATATCAGTCTTGGAGTTCGTGGTATAGCTAGATAGTGGGGGGTGGGGTGTAGTCCCACATCGGATAGTAAAGGGGGAATGTGTCCCTTGAAAAAAGTAACTTTAACTCATTGCTTTTACAAGAGTATAGTTTTCAGGGGGATTTCTAAGATGGCTGCACACAGATCAACAGTGTAACTTCAGCTCTCTCAGTGTGAAAAAAGAAACTGAGAGATAAGAGCTAGCAATTCTGACAGTTTTAGTGAAATTCAGTTATGGCTAGTAAGTATACTGCCTGGCTGCCTGCAAAGAAGAAACATAGGGAGCCTGAAAAAAAATCAACTAGAAAAAATGAAGTAAAAACACACTGACTGGGAAGAATCCTGCAGCTGTTTAGCAAAAATCAGTTCAAGCACCAATTTTGGTACAAGAGATTCCAGTAATTTAAAGGAAAATAAAATATGCACAGAGCTGAATAAAATAAATTAAACATTGAGTATATCAAATAAAATAACAGAAGGTTGGAAAATGGAAGAAGCTTTAAAAAGCTATTCAGATGATCTGATAAAATTAAAAAAAAGAAGATGAAATTAATAAAAGGCTGGCTGAGTATGAGATTGCTCAAGAAGAGCTGTTTCAAAAAAATGGTAGAGCTAGATGGCAGAATACGTTGAAAAAACCTGACATTTTCTGCTGTACCACAGAAAGTGGAAGGAACATACTGTATTAATTTTATGAAAGCAAAAATAAGCTACTAAACTGGTATTCCACAGCAGGATTTGTCAATTGAAAGGGCACATTTTTGCTTGTATGCTCCAAACCTGGCCATGAGAAAGCAGCCAAGACCTGTGTTAATAAAGATGCAATCATATCAGCAGAAAGAGTTGATCCTAACAAACTGTGGCAGAAAGAAAACAATATTAAAAACTGGAGACAATAGAGTGCTGGTGGAAAATGATAATTCACTGTGCACCAGACAGAAGAGAAGCAAATTTATCCTGGCAGGTATGAGGTTCAAACGAGTATATCTAGCTGCCCTTCAGAATATTTTTTTCCTGGAGGATCAAAGTAATTTTTTGATGCAGAACAGGCTAAGGGGGAAATAGGAGGAAAGTTTGTCAAACAAAACTGAGTCATCAAACAGAAGGGGATCTGCTTCAAATGCTTCTGATAATAAAGCCCACAGAGAGACTTTGCCAGTGAAACTTTTTCCAGGTTCCAAAGGAAAATGATTGAGAAACAGAAAGAAGCACAGGAGTTGACTAGAAGAATCCAGAGTACCTTAGACCTGAGCCAGTGTCTGGGGTAGGGAGATGGAGATGAACAGAAGAAGACCAGCGACACTAAAATTAATGAATAAATGTGAGACTAAATAAATGAAATGAAATTATCAAGTGCTACAGGTAGTTTAAAAACAACACTTCTTTTTGTTTTTCAGTGTTACAACAAATATTACCTGATGTGAGGGGGGGTCCCTGGCAAATTGTTCTAGAACAACAGGAAGCGTTCTGGCAGATTCGTACTGCCGCATATATGGTGCCAGGTTTGAATGAGATATTGTCCATAAAATGTTTTCTCAGATTATTGGCTTTAAGTAGATAATTAAGTCAATTTCATAACTATATGATAAAATTATCAAAAATAATTATTTATATAGATTTATTTGAATATATTTGAAATGTGTTAGTTATATTTAAACATTTTTTATACACCATATAGGCATAAATATAGTAGTGGCGACAAGGGAAGTGTTGTTTTTAAACTACCTGTAGCACTTGATAATTTCATTTATATTGTATATATGTTTACATTTTAGTCACATAACATAATATTGTGTGTTAGTAAGATAGATATACCAGGCAGAGTTCTCTGCGTAGTGTAATAGATAGGTCATTCCATTGAATGGTATATAGAGTTTTCTTCTAAGTTTCCTTTTACATTTTAAACTGCTAGCTGCTGTTATAAATATCAACAACATTATTAGTATTATTATTATTCTTATTGCATTTAATGTTGATATACATAGTTTTTATGTTTGTGATTGAAGTTTAAATGTTTTTTATATGTTAAAGTAATTGTTTAATTTGGAACAGCTTGAATGTGATGTCATTTTTTGCATACTACTTAAGGGCATCAGATTTCATCAGACTTGTATAACAGTTGTCTGAAGAAGGTGGGGAAGGTTTCCCTACCGAAAGCGCTCTCTTAGTTTTTAATAAACGGCTATCTGTTTCAGTGTTAAAAACGGCTATCTGTTTCAGTTTTTAAACAACGGCTATCTGGTTTTACATTTGTTCAGCCTAACAGCCTGCCTTTCTTCGTTTGGTTTCATTTGCTTGGATTAGTTTTGTTCGTGGTTCCTTTCATCAGTTTATTTAAAGATAGCCAGTGCACTTTTCTTTAAAGCAAACATTTTTTCTGAAAGCATACAAGCTGTTTTTCACATCTGGGAGAGGAATAAGATAATACAAGAAAAGATTGCAATTAGTGTAAGTAGAAACAGAAGCTATAACAAGAGCTCTAGCATAGCTAGCCTTAATTTTAGGTTCAATAATTCCTCTGGGTGCAGCTGTCAGTTTGCCATTTGGGATTTGTACATCTTCAAATCATGAAGTTTGATATACACAGTTCATGCATTCAGTTTAAATTAAAAGGTTATGGGGGTATTCTGGGGCATTTTTGAGGGTTTTCATTAAAACAAAAAGTCTTGTAAAATGTGACATAGGTTCAAGAGGAGATGACAAGAAACAACTGTATAAAGGACCAATCTGCCAAGTATTAATGGGTGCATGTAACACAAAGCAAGTAATCTTCTTCTTTCGGCTGCTCCAGTTAGGTGTCGCCACAGCAGATCAACTGTTTCCATTTCTTCCTGTCCTCTGCATCTTGTTCTGTCACACCAACCACCTGCATGTCCTCTCTCACCATATCCATAAACCTTATCTTAGGCCTCCCTCGTTTCCTATTACCTGGCAGCTTCATCCTTAGCATCTTTTTCCCAATATACTCTGCATCCCTCCTCAGCACATGTCCAAACCAATGTAATATTGCCTCTCTGGCTTTATCTCCAAACCTTCCAACCTGGGCTGACCCTCTAATATACTTATTCCTAATCCTGTCCATCCTTGTCACACCCAGTGCAAATCTTAACATCTTCAACTATGCCACATCAAGCTCTGACTCCTGCCTTTTTGTCAGTGCCACTGTCTCCAACCCATATAACATAGCTGGTCTCACTACCCTCTTGTACACCTTCCCTTTCACTCTTACTGGTACTCGACTGTAAAAAATCACTCCTGACACTCTTCTCCACCCACTCCATCCTGCCTGTACTCTCTTCTTCACCTCTCTTCCACACTCACCATTACTCTGAACTGTTGATCCCAAGTACTTAAACTCATCCACCTTTGCCACCTCTACTCCCTGCATCCTCACCATTCCTCTATCCTCCCTCTCATTCACACACATATATTCTGTCTTATTCCTGCTGACCTTCATTCCTCTTCTCTCTAGAGCATATCTCCACCTCTCCAGGGTCTCTTCCACCTGTTCCCTACTCTCACTACAAATCACAATGTCATCTGCAAACATCATAGTCCACGGGGACTCCTGTCTGATCTCGTCTGTCAACCTGTCCATCACCATTGCAAATAAGAAAGGGCTCAGAGCTGACCCTTGATGTAATCCCACCTCCACCTTAAACGCATCCGTCACTCCCACCGCAGACCTCACCACTGTCACACTACCCTCGTACATATCCTGTACCACTCTTACATACTTCTCTGACACTTCTGAATTCCTCATACAATACCACAACTCCTCTCTAGGCACCCTGTCATATGCTTTCTCTAAATTCACAAAGACACAATGCAACTCCTTCTGACCTTCTCTGTACTTCTCCATCTACACTCTCAGAGCAAACATCGCATCTGTAGTGCTCTTTCCTGGCATTAAACCATACTGCTGATCACTAATCATCACCTCCCTTTTTAACCTAGCTTCCACTACTCTTTCCCATAACTTCATGCTGTGACTGATCAGTTTAATCCCTCTGTAGTTACTACAGCTCTGCACATCACCCTTATTCTTGAAAATCGGTATCAAAACACTTTTTCTCCATTCCTCAGGTATCCTCTCACTTTCCAAGATTTCATTAAACAATCTAGTTAAAAACTCCACTGCCATTTCAACTAAACACCTTCATGCTTCCACCGGTATGTTATCTGGACCAACAGCCTTTCCGTTCTTCATCCTCTTCATAGCTATCCTTACTTCCTCCTTGCTAATCCACTGCACTTCATGATTCACTATCCGCACATCATCCAACATTCTCTCCCTCTCATTCTCTTCATTCATCAACCCCTCAAAGTACTCTTTCCATCTGCTCAACACACTCTCCTCGCTTGTGACTAAGTTTCCCTTATTATCCTTTATCACCCTTACCTGCTGCACATCTTTACTAGCTCGGTCCCTCTGTCTAGCCAATCAGTACAGGTCCTTTTCTCCCTCCTTAGTGTCCAACCTTTTATACAACTCTTCATACGCCTTATCCTTAGCCTTCGCCACCTCTCTCTTTGCCATGCACCTCATCTCCTTATACTCTTGTCTACTTTCTTTATCTCTTTGACAATCTCACTTTTTCTTCGCCAACCTCTTTCTCTATATACTCTCCTGTACTTCTTCATTACACCACCAGGTCTCCTTGTCCTCCTTCCTCTTTCCAGATGTCACACCAAGCACCTTTCTAGCCATCGCTCTTACTAGCTCTGCTGTAGTTATCCAGCTATTTGGTAACTCTTCACTGCCACTCAGTGCCTGTCTTAACTCTTCCCTGAACATCACCTCACAATTACCCTTTTTCAATTTCCACCATTTGATTCTTGGTGCTGCCCTCACACTCATCCTCCTCTTCTTGATCACCAATGTCATCCTACAAACCACCATCCTATGCTGCCTAACTACACTTTCCCCTGCCACCACTTTACAGTCTCCAATCTCCTTCAGACTGGCCCTTCTACATAAGATATAATCCACCTGTGTGCATCTTCCTCCACTCTTGTATGTCACCCTATGCTCCTCCCTCTTGTTAAAATACGTATTCATCACAGCCATGTCCATCCTTTTCGCAAAATCCACTACCATCTGACCTTCTGCATTCCTTTGCATAACACCATACCTACCCATAACTTCCTCATCCCCTCTGTTTCTCTTCACCAACATGCCCATTGAAATCTGCTCCAATCACCAGTCTCTCACCCTCAGGTACAGTCATCACCACTTCATCTAACTCACTCCAAAATTTTTCTTTCTCATCCATCGCACACCCAACTTGTGGAGCATATGCACTAAGAACATTCATCATTACACCATCAATTTCCAGCTTCATAAACATCACTCTATCAGACACTCTTTTCACCTCCAAAACACTCTTAGCATACTGTTCCTTCAGGATAATGCCTACGCCATTTCTCCTCCCAAAAAAACAACAAAAGCAAGAAATAGACATTTAAAAAAGCTGACAAATATAATAGGTAGGTATAATAGCTTCTCATAATGGCTACACTATCCATATTATTTGGGAATGTGAATGGCCTCACAGGTATAGACAAAACCATAAGAGTATTGAATTAGATTAAGAAATGCAGAGTGCAAATAGTAATGCTACAGGGGACACCTTTGGAAATAAGTGAGCATGTGAATTTGATAAAGAAAGGATTTCAAGATGGATATTCAGCAGGATATCAGAGACAAAGGAAAAGTTGAGTACTTATACAAATTGTGAGAAGAGCTGCAATAGTGACAAAGGAAAAAAATATAATAATGATAGATTTGTAGTAGTAAGGAGCTACTGAAAAAAAAGATGGATTACACTGGCATGTATTTATATTCTATCTAAAACTGCTATTATGGAGCTTAAGAAAACTTTGAGAGAAATAATTAGCTTTTAGCTTTCAGCAGGGAATATTATTTATAGGTGGGGACTGGAACTTGATTTGCAACAGTGAGGATGTATCTGGGGACCCAGAAGGGAAATATAACAAGATAGGGTAGATTTTTGAAGAAATTTCTGAAAATATTTGATATGATAGATGCAAAGTCAGTAGTAGGAACTTGGAGAAATGTATACATTATTCCCTAAAGTACAATACACTGGGGTGGACTAGACAGAAAATATATTTCCCAGATACATGTGCATTTAATTGAAAGCTTCAAAATGTGTCCAATAACTATTTGAGATCATGTGCTGATAACAATGACGATAAAACTGCAGGGTAATGATGTAAAAGTGAGACTCTGGTGCTTCCCCACCTATCTGTTAAAAAGAGAGGCATTTAAGAAATGGATAGTGGAAATTATTCAACAGTTATTAGGAAAGATAGAAATTTCTTCGGAGGTTATGTATATGAAAGTGGAGTTTAAAATATGGTAGAAATAAAAGAAAAAGCGATATATTTAAGAAGAAACAAGAGTTATTTAGAGGGGCTGACAAAGGTTAAAGCATTGTAGAGTAAGGGGGAATCTCACAGAACAAGAAGAGGCACAACTGCAGAGTGCTAAAGAGAAATTAAGGGAGTATCTGGATAATATACCTGAGTTTAGAAAGATTTCTGCTAAGCAACTGTTTTTCAATAATAACTCCAGAGCACAAAACTTTTAGCACAACAATTTAGGCAACAGAAAGTAAATGGTTGTTGCCAAACTCAGGGAGCATATAACATGAAAAATATCCAGAGATCCTATAGAGGTACTAGAGGTAATTTGAAAATCTTATGAAAATTTGTATAAAACAGACAAATGTAGAAATCAAGAAGGAGCACAAACTGAAATATTTATTGAAGACTTAAGTATGCCAAGGATATAAGTAATTGATTCTCAATGATTAACAGTTGAGATAAGAGGAGATGAGATAAAAATGGTGACCTATGATCAATCTGCAGGAACGTCTCCAGTAATAGATGGTATTTCTGTGGAAGTTTGGAAGCTAGGAGAGAAGAAAGTGATTAAGGTCTGTTAGTTTTTTTTAACAATATTTTAAAAGGATGGGATGTGCCAACATCCTAGAAGAAACCTGTGGTAGTTGTAATTCCTAAAGATGGTAAAGACACAACAAAGCCAGCTTTATATAGGCCCATTGCAAATTTCAACCATGACTATAAGGTGTTTATGTCCATAATGGCTAAAAGAATGGCAAATGTATTGCCAACATTGATAGCTATGGATCAATGTGGTTTTATGGAGGAGTGGCAGACATTTGACAACATTAACAAAACAATGACTTTCTAGAGGGAAGCAGAATGTAAGAGTAAAGAGGGGTTTTATGAGTAGGGCAATGGAAACATTTGCATTCTCTGATACAATAAAAAGGTTAATTGGGAGGATATATGCGGGATCAGAGGAAAGAATTAAAGAGTGAGGGTTCCTCTCTGATAAGCTGTGTATGAAAAGAGGAATCAGGCAGGAATGTTCTATTTCCTCTTTGTTATTTGCATTATATTTATAGCCAATGACAAAGAAAATAAGGGACTCAGAAATTCAAGGATAGAATTGTTATGGTAATCAAGGAAAGTTGGCTTATTTGCAGACAATATTATTTTGTACCTGATAAAACCATCAATGCTGTTGAACATTTTGAGACAGTTTCATGTTGTTTTTGGATATAATATTAATGAAGATAAAACAAAGGCTATAGCTGTAAACTATGTACCCACACATGAATTTGCTTAAAAACAATTCTGTTATGGCAGCTAAAGATATGGGGGAAGAGACTAAACAAAAGATAATACAAAAACGGAGAAACTGGATGCTCTTCTTTGTGCATCTGGATAGCAAAATACAAGCAGTAAAATGTTTTACTCCCTCTACTTTTATATACAGGTCACATTTATTTTTATCAACTAGAGGAGACGGTGTTGACAGTAATTAATAAAGAGTTGAAGGATTTTATCTGGGAGGGGAAAAGAGCAATAGTTAAGTGGAATAAGCTGATTGTTCCAGTACAACAAGGTGGTTTAGGATTACTAATTTGAATGGATATTTTAGAGCTATACAGTTAAGGTTCATATACATAACACAAGTAGAAAGCTATAATTAAAAGTAGAAAACAATGATGATGAAGTGATGGGGTGGTATTCAAGGACTAAGGAGAGAGTGGGATTTTGGATGCATATCCTTAAGAAGAATAACAACAGTCATAAGGAACATTATTCACCCCCCCATTATGGAGTCCAAATGGAGAGTTGATAAGTCAGCAAGCAAAGGAGAGTAGTATTGCTGAAACTGAATTCATCCCCAAGTCCTGGTGAGTATCTTCATGAGGTGGACCCTGTTTTTCACAAAATCTCACCAAAATGGCACTGATATATAGACTTTATTTTATATTGTATATATCATGGATAGAAGTAGGTCAAAAATAAAAAAAGATTTCTGGGCACACAAGACCCACAATAAAAAGTGCCCAATCCTGTAAGGCACACTGGTGCCAGGACTAGAAAAAATGACAGTGTAGAATCCTCAAAATACAGAAACATTCTTACAATGGGGCTAGGCCCCCCTGTTGTAGAAGGAAGTAGCAGTCCACAAAAATCACAAAAACTGACAGGCCAAAGAAGAGCCATAAAGACAATAGAGTGGACTATTGAAGATAAGAAAGAAATTATGTATTGTTACTATTATGCAGAAAGAACAGAATTTCCAGACACAATATATACACAGAGATTAAAAGAGAAATTAGAGGAAAGAAAAATACTTCCATAAGAAAACTTGTCAGAAGCCTCAAATAAAAAGTTGTTTTCATTAATACAACAGAGTTGTGAAAAACATTATATAAACCAAGAAACTATGATCTGTTTGGAAAAAAGAAGCATCTGAGGAAGTGGGAAAATATAAACAACAAAACCTAGAGATTTTTGAAAATTATAAAAAAGAAATATGGACATGATAATGAAAGAGAGATTTGATTTGGTGCAATACTTATGCAAAGTCGAGAGCCAAATTAATCAATATAAAAAAGTCAGTCCCAAAGATATTCAAAGAGAAATACAGGCAAAGGCATCCAGATATGGGACATTTCACAATAAAAAAATAATATCACAAAGAGGAAATGTAGAAAAGAAGATTAGTAAAGTAAAAGTTAAAAAATAGAAGCTGAAGTTATGGAGTGCCTACAAAGTGAAGGATTTGGTGTAGAAGGTCTAACACAGGTTACATCACAGCATGATGGAACGAGTCTCCAAAGTAAGAAGAAACAGGAAGATCACAAGATATTTGAAAAAGAAATATGGACATGGGAAAGAAAAAGAGATTTATTATGGTGTAATATTTATGCAAAAGAGAAAGCAAAATTAATCAATACAAAAAGATTAGCACCAAAGATATCTGAAGAGAAAAACAGGCAGATGAATCCAGACATGGAAAGCTTTACAATGCAAAAAATAAGAGCACAGGTGCAATGTAAAAACTAGGAACAAAACCTCAAATAAAAAAATACACTCCACGGAGAGTCTTGTTGGTAAAAATCAACTTTATCAAAAAAATAGAAACCAAGAACCAATAAATCAGTCACGATTGGCAAAGGCAAAAGCAAATCTGAAGACCTCAAATACGACAATAAATGTAGAATCCAAGCCAAAATAGCGTACAAATCTCTTTAATACACGCTTTCATCTCACGACTTCATCAGAATACATTTACTTCCACACATCTTATTGTTTAAATACACAACTAATTAAACAATTATCATACTCATTAAAATTATTAATTTAAAAACAGATTTGTTAAAAAAACAGTACCTAACTACCAAATAAATGGAACACATCACATTTCTTATTTATTCCTGATTTCCTATATTTTAAAAAACATCTAACATTAATTGCTTCATTTAAACCAGGAAACTTGTCAGAATTTAACCTTACTTGCCATATTGTTTCCCTTTGTTCCAAATAATTTTTAAAATCACCAGCTCTATTATCAGGTTCACATATTTCTAAAACAGAAAATACAAATTTCTTAAAACAAGGACACACTACAGAATGCTTATATAAAGCATTCTTGTCATCCTTACATTTTATACTATATAAATGTTCTTTGATACGGGTACCTAAACTGCGTGTCGTCATTCCTATATAGAAGGCTGGGCATGCTGTACACATGCCTACGTATACCACCCCACATGAATTACAATTTGCAAAACCTGGAACCTCAAGTATTCTTTCACTATTAGCTATAGAGATACTAGAACCTACAGAAATAAATCGTCAGATTTTACAGTCTTGACAACAAAACATACCTTTCCTATTAGAAATAACTTTCCTGGATTCATAATTATTATATTCTAACATTCTCTTAAAATTATTAGAATTCCTAAACACAAAACAAGGTTTATTCCCCAATATTTGTGTAATATCATAATTACCCTGAATAATTCTCCAATTTTTTGTAAGTATCGATGCTATCTCGTCCATATCCCCACTAATGTCAAATGAACACATTACCTCAGTATTTAAACACATAGTTCTAGAATGTTTTATTATATTTTCATTAATAGGATCATTTAATATGGCTGGAAATTGAGACTGATGTTTATTAAAAATTTCATTCCCATTGGTTATTAAAACATTAACATCATAACCCCTATCTATAAACAAAGAGGTTATAAAATGAAATTCCTTAATTAAATCTTCACTTTTGCTAGTCATGCGACTTGCTCTTATATATTGGCCTCTCGGTATATTTTTAATTATATGTTTAGGATGATTACTATTATAATGTAAATATCCATTGGTAAAAGTACGTTTCCTATGAATTTTACTGTGAAATCTATTCTCATTAAGATCCCACCATAAACAAATGTCCAGAAAATTCACCATCAGCCCAACATCACCTAATGTGAATTTTAAAAAATCTGAACATCCATTGATTTTTGATAAAAATGTTTGAACCGTAGTAACATCTCCTTCAATTATGAAAATTAAATCGTCGATAAATCTACAATAGAAATCAATATGAAATTCTTCTTTTATCACTGTTAACACCTCTAACTCCCACCATGCCATGACTGTATTAGCAAATGAAGGGGCAGCAGATGACCCCATGGCAATTCCTTTTTTCTGCCTATAATACTGGTTATTAAACATAAAGAAGTTATTTTCCAACACAACTTCTAGAAATCCACAAACAGTTGAAATAATATCATTAGAAAATAATTTTCTTCTGACTAAGTAACTACGTACTGCTTCAATTCCATCAACATGTGGAATACATGTATACAGTGATATTACATACAAAGTAAAAATAATACATTTCTTGGGATCAAAATTCTTATTTTTTGCATAACTTTTTAATTTTTCTAAAAAATGCCAAGAATCTTTTACAAAAGATGAAGTGTCATATAACACAGGTCCTAATAAGGCATCTATAACCAAAGAAATACCTTTGGTAATAGAATGGGGGGACGATACCACAGGTCTAAAAGGGGGTTTTTGGAATCTTTATGTATTTTTGGGATTCCAAAAATCACCCCTATTTTAGGTTGCTGTACTGAACAAAAATGATATAATTCTATATTAATATAACCAGACATGAGTGCATCATATAAATATGAATCAATAAATCTAAATCGTTTATAGATATCAAATAAACTTATTTGCTGATATTCATCCTGATTGTTTAAAATTTCTAACATATTAGTCTGATATACTTTTTGCTCCATAACAACTATATTGGAGCCCTTATCGCTTTTCATAAATCTTAAAGTACTTCTTAAAGTTTTAAGATGTTTCAAAGCCCTTCTTTCTTCTTTACTTAAATTATCATTATTATTCCTTTTACTATTTAACATCTTATTAATATCCTCAATACATACTTGTTCAAACATTTCAATGGTATGATGTAATCTAGGTGAAAAAGTTGAAGGTTTAATTAAAATCTTATCAGATTGGGGAACATCATGCATTAGGTATGTTAAATTCAGGTTTCTAACAAACTTTTTTACATCTATTACAGTTTTACTGTAATTTGCCTTACAATAGGGAACAAAATTAAAACCATACTTTAACACTTTTAATTCTTCATTAGAAAAAACATTTTCAGTTAAATTAATAACATTAAAACAATCAATATCATTCATCATGCTTCGTCCCCCGACGAATTCGACCCCAAAAAAGTACGGCTACGAGTCAAAACAGTTGACTTATTGCCATTACTAAATTGATTTATTTTTGTCATTAAAGCTTCATTAATAGTCTTTTGTCTAATACTTTTCACTCGTTGTGCATTAGCTGGTGATAACCCAGTTGTAAGTGTTCTTTGCTGTTTAGTAACAGAATCACAGTTACTATTACTTTGATTGTTATCACTTGGAATGTCAACCCTTGCTGTATTTAGGACAACGTTAACTTTTTTTCCACTGTTACTAGCCTCTTTACCCTCAGCACATAATTTTGCCCCAGAATCAGAAGTAGCAACGACCTCACTGAAAGAACGCTGATTGAATTTCTCATTTACATGCATTTTATTCTCAGTAAAATTATTACCCCTAATATTAAGGGCAAAATTATTATATGCAGTCTTGTTTTTATACGCGGTCATATCTCGTGTCAACTTGGAATGTTTCCTATTGATAACCTCTATAGCATGTGTATTCACCTCATGCGATAGAGCATTGAACAGTGATTCAAATCTTTCAACCGCTAACTTACTTTTAACGTTAGCCTCAATGTCATTAATTTCTGTTCTTATTAGCTCCATTTTTTGTGTGTTGTTGTCGCTTAACAGTTTCAAAAAGTTTAGTCCCGCTTCGTTGAAAAACGACACCAAAGTCTCGAACATGGGATTCCCTAAGCCAACCCCATTGGGGCACTTAAAGAACCGTAGAAAGGGGTTATGATGTTAATGTTTTAATAACCAATGGGAATGAAATTTTTAATAAACATCAGTCTCAATTTCCAGCCATATTAAATGATCCTATTAATGAAAATATAATAAAACATTCTAGAACTACGTGTTTAAATACCGAGGTAATGTGTTCATTTGACATTAGTGGGGATATGGACGAGATAGCATCGATACTTACAAAAAATTGGAGAATTATTCAGGGTAATTATGATATTACACAAATATCGGGGAATAAACCTTGTTTTGTGTTTAGGAATTCTAATAATTTTAAGAGAATGTTAGAATATAATAATTATGAATCCAGGAAAGTTATTTCTATTAGGAAAGGTATGTTTTGTTGTCAAGACTGTAAAATCTGACGATTTATTTCTGTAGGTTCTAGTATCTCTATAGCTAATAGTGAAAGAATACTTGAGGTTCCAGGTTTTGCAAATTGTAATTCATGTGGGGTGGTATCGTAGGCATGTGTACAGCATGCCCAGCCTTCTATATAGGAATGACGACACGCAGTTTAGGTACCCGTATCAAAGAACATTTATATAGTATAAAATGTAAGGATGACAAGAATGCTTTATATAAGCATTCTGTAGTGTGTCCTTGTTTTAAGAAATTTGTATTTTCTGTTTTAGAAATATGTGAACCTGATAATAGAGCTGGTGATTTTAAAAATTATTTGGAACAAAGGGAAACAATATGGCAAGTAAGGTTAAATTCTGACAAGTTTCCTGGATTAAATGAAGCAATTAATGTTAGATGTTTTTTAAAATATAGGAAATTAGGAATAAATAAGAAATGTGATGTGTTCCATTTATTTGGTAGTTAGGTACTGTTTTTTTAACAAATCTGTTTTTAAATTAATAATTTTAATGAGTATGATAATTGTTTAATTAGTTGTGTATTTAAACAATAAGATGTGTGGAAGTAAATGTATTCTGATGAAGTCGTGAGATGAAAGCATGTATTAAAAAGATTTGTACGCTATTTTGGCTTGGATTCTACATTTATTGTCGTATTTGAGGTCTTCAGATTTGCTTTTGCCTTTGCCATTCATGACTGATTAAAAATCAACTTTAATCGAAAAAAAAAAAACAACCAAATATTGAGCACTTTTGTCTAGAGATACAATGTAGACTTCATCAGAATACACAGTAACACATAACATAACTTTTAAATACACCACAAGGATTTCCCATTGGCCCCCAGTCCACCAATGAAGATGTCTTTCCAATCACATATTAAATAATTCTCATCAACTAAGTGCCAGAAGCTAAATGATGTATAATGTCTTAAAAATAAATACTTCTAAAAATATGTTTATAAAATATTATTACCCACTTTTAAACAAATCATTGAATTGTCTCATTGGAAACTTTTATCCCCCTGATAAATAAAATATATATTGTATGCTCATAGACTAGCTAGAACAATGAATACCCAGTGTTAAGTATTACAGCCTATCTGCTTTTTCTTTTAATACTGGTATCATAGAAATGGAGTCAGTCAACCCTGAGGGGAACATCACAGCTAACCTAAGATGCCATTGTAGTTCTCTTTTACTTAATAGATTTTTCCAGTCACCCCCTCTTGGATTCATGACAACCTGTTCAATGATCCCAAAAGTAAATTTAGTAAACTCTTTACAAATTATAGAATGTTTGTACAACGCATTAGTTTCTTTTTTGTTTTTGATTTCATATAAATGTTCGTATATCCTATTTTTCAATACCTGCTCAGTTTTTCCAATGTAGAACCCTGTACACCCTTCACACTTTGCCAGATACACTATCCTCAATGTGGAACAGTTTCCTTTTTTAAAAACAATTTTATTTCTCATCCTGTTCCCATGGGTGATTTCTTCATCCCTGATAATATATGCATTTTGACCACAACACCCACAGGGCTTAGTGCCCCTACCATTCCTGACATATATTCTGTTTTCCAAGAGTCTCTTTATGTTACTACCAGTTTTCTTATGATGTTTTTAATTTCCCTGATATGGGAGTGTGTTGTATAATACATGCTGTCTCATAATCCTTGGACTCTACCTGTTTCCCATTCCCATTATTGTTGGGGAAGTCCCCACCGAGAAGGGGTTTATACCTACCCCCATTCATCGTACACTCCTCTGATGATATCATCAACCATCTTAGTAGGATAGCCCCTCTCATAAAACATTGTTCTTATTGTAACTAACTCTTCCCAAAGGTCCTCTAAATGTGAAGTCATGCGGGCTATATGAATGGCCTGTCCTTTGAGTGAACTTTTTTCTGGGATATAGGGTGTCAACTAGAAAAATATAGGTATGAATTGCAAAAAGTATCCTTTCTGTAAATGTTGGACTTGAACCCATCCTTGGTGTGAGAAAGAGTGGTGTCCAAATACTGTATCCTAAGGGGATCTCATTGAGGTATAAATTCCAGGAAGTTAGTAGTGTTATTCAAATATTCTATAAATTCACCAATGTCCTCCCTTTTCCCTTTCCACAGTATAAATATATCATCCAAAATCTTATGTATAATTGGATGTGTTTCTAAAATTCACAGTTGAATACTTGTTTAAACTCCCAACCCAGAAATACAATGATGGCATAAACAGGGGCACATGCTGCCCCATTGCTAACCAACTTGTTTGTTGAAAATATTGCC
This sequence comes from Protopterus annectens, assembly GCF_019279795.1. NCBI lineage: Eukaryota > Metazoa > Chordata > Ceratodontiformes > Protopteridae > Protopterus > Protopterus annectens. The sequence continues at coordinate 910,686,711 of NC_056743.1, read as the reverse complement.
CTTCAAAATAAATGTAGTTTTCTAAAATTATAGCCATTAGTTCACAAATCAAGGTTACTTCATCATGACTCAAGTTGGAACAAGAAAAAAGGGTTTCTTCAAAGAGTTGTAATCCCTCACTTTTAGGGATACACATAAACAAAATTTTTATATCTATGATCAAGAATATCAATCCCTCAGACCAAAGGTCAGGTTTTAATTGAGCCAAAAACTCCCAAGAATCTTTAACTAAATGGGGAGTCTTTTCAACTACATATTTTACAAATCTGTGTACCATAATCGCCAGGGGATGGGTTTGGGTCCACTAGCCGAAACTATTGCTCTAAAAGGGGGTTGGACGGTGTTTTTGTGTATTTTTGGTATTCCAAACTTTGATGGCATTATCGGGTTATTGTTCAATAAAATTCATAGGTGTCAAGGTTTATCCATTGACTGAGAACATATTCATCTAAATATGAATCTATCCTGCTATAGGATATATTGATTTGATTATTAGATACCTGAATATAACTGTTCTCATCAAATAATATATTATGCATCACACTGAGGTAGTCCTCAATGTTAAAAAAGACCATCTCACCCCCTATGTCAGGTGTCATGATACGCAAAGTAATGTCCCCCCTCAACAGATGTAGCAAAGAATTTTCTTCTTTGGTTAAGTTACTATGAAACTGTTTTGTTTCTGTATAGAGATTGTACACCTCCTCCATCACCACTTTTTCATAATTTCCAATTAGGGGATGTAAAGGGGGCTTGTAAGCACTCCTTCTCCTAGGTATATTCTGAACTTGGAGTGAAATTTCTTTTTTCTCATTGTCTTTATAAGAAAATAAAACATTAAAGTTTAACTTCCTGGCGTATAGTTTAATTTCCATCAAAATATCAGCAAGGTCTTGGCATCTAGTGGGCACAAATTTAAAACCCTTCAAAAATAGAATGAAAAACTCTTTAGTGATAACTCTGTCAGTGTAATTATATATTTTATAAACCTCAAAACACTGTACTATATTGTCTGTACCACCAATTAGTTCCTGCTCCTTCCCCTCCCACAATTGAAATACCCTGTCTGGGCCGAAAGAATATAGTTGGGGTAAAAATAGTTTCTTTATTCTCCTGTTTGCTATTCTTTCTGAGCATCGAAGTATTTGAAAATCCTATTGACACTCCCCATTCCCATGGTGTGAAAAATGGTGCAACACCAACGTTTGCAACCTTTCAACAAAAGCAACCTTTCAAGCAGGAAACTGGCAACACCAAGAAAACATCAGCTTGGGACAAGAATGATATAAAAGAACCTGACCAAGAAGGAGTGTATAAATATTTTGGAACTGATTAAGGATAAACAATAAAACATGAACAAATGTGAATAAAACTTAGGAAGGAATATTTTAGAAGACTGAAATTAATCCTGAAAAAAGCTTTGACATCTAGGAACAAAATTCAAGCTGTAAACCAATTTTCTCTTTCTGTCTTAACTTACAGTTTTGGAGTGATTGACTGGCCCCAAAACATTTTGGATGGATTAGACAGGAAAACAAAAAGGATGCTTCATGCTCACTAAATGATTTATAAAAATCAGTGCATACCAAGATTATATATCCCCCATTCCGAAGGAGGTACGGGCCTCCTTGAAACCGATTACATGTATAGATCTGCAATTGTGGCACTGCACACATATCTGCTGCCCTCACAAGACCTATTGAAAAACACTAGCTAGCAAACTAGCAAATAAAGGAATACAAAGCCAAAAAATAAAGAAACCTCTTAGAGTTGCATAAAATCCTTTACTGGTTATCTCCTGGTACCTCGGTAAACATTTCACCCTGTTGACATAAAGGTTTTCCTAACACACTAAAAAATAAAGTAGAATCTGAACCATCATGATAGGTGCAAAAATGGTGAAATGTTTACAAATAAGTTGTTAGCTTTGGAAACTAAATTTATTGTCAATTTTAATACATTGTATCCAACAGGTTTGAATTTAGAAGTAAATTTCAATGTGTAACTTTTGCACGGGAAGTGTTTTGCGAACAATAATGGAAATGTGTCTTTGACTTTGTTATGTTCCTTTGTTCAAAAGGGACGTTTTCACTTTAATATGAACACGGTTTGATTGTGGTGTTGATTGATGTACTACTATATAAGGAAGGTTTTTTCTGGTGTGTAATTTATCCCATGAAGGCATAAGCTGAGGTACCAGGAGATACCAGTAAAGGATTTTATGCAACTCTAAGAGGCTTCCCTTTGTTTTGTTTTTTTCATCTCACAAGACTCAAACACAGTGAAAGTTCTGAAACATGAGGAGAATAAATCTAAGATGACTTCCCTTCTTAGTCTAGCAGAAGCATATTGGCATCAAGCAGGAATGGAAATTAAACCAGAAGTAGATAAAAATCAGGCAGCAACTGAATGTGCTAAAAAACAAAAGAAAGAATATAAGGCGGAAGATCAGATAAGAAGGCAAGACATGTGCAACATGCATAAACATAGCTGCAAGTATAGAAAACTCCTGGAAGATCCTCATGTTGATCAGGATGAAATGCAGGAATGGTTAAGGACAGGCAAATTCAAATCAAAAGATGAAAGGTTAATATAGCGGCCCAAGATAGTGGGCTATGTACACAACTGGTTTACAAAGTCCATTGAACATGTGGGAGAAACAGATACATGTAGGTTTTGTAAAACAGAATTGGAAACAGTTGCACACCTTTTTGCTGGTTGTGACATACTAATGGCAGAAGGACTGTATACTGAAAGGCACAATAATGTGCCATGACTGTTGCACTAGGGATTTGCAAACATTATCATACTGAAGTGGCTGAAAAACACTGGAAACATGAACCACAAAGCATCATAGGAAATGATGAAGTCTACATCACATGGGATCACCCATTACCAGCAGTTCAAAAGATAGATGCGAGAAAAACAGATATAGTGATCCATGAAAAGAAGACAAAAGTAGCATTGAACATTGAAATCGCTACACCTAGTGACTACAGTGTTGCATACAGAGAGACACAAAGTCATAAAATATCAAGATTTGCAGGCAGAAATGAGAGCAATGTAGAAGAAAGATACCTGGACAGTTCCAATAGTAGTAGGATCAACAGGTCTTATAAAAAATAATCTATGATCTTATTTATATATGTTACCAATGCATGTAACTCCGTTAACTGCAGAAGGACTCATAACTGGACACATTGTAGGTGCTGCGAAAAGCACTTTTGTTTGACATCAAAGACTGAAAACAATACTAATTTCATGAACTTTAATTGCACTTTGACTTAGTAATGGGGTCCATTCCTGTCATGGCATTACAAACCCAAAAGAACTGGAGAAATTAAAAAAAGAGAGAAAACATTATATTCATAAAGTAGCAAAAAGTATTCTAAGTATTCTACAAGTTAACATGCGAATGGAGAAAGCAGAATAGATAAGATGGGACTGGAATTTACTGGGGAAACAGGACAGGCAAAGGAACTAAGCTATTGGAAGCAAATAACTAGACAGGAAAAGGTTATAGAATGGGAAGGGGCCACGAAGACATTTGGACTGCAGGCTAGAGACTTCCCTATAAGGGATTGATATCAGAGTATAGGAAAAGAGAAAGGGATAAGGGAATCCTAAGTAAAAGACCTGCTCTGGTTGGGTTCTTAGCTGAATCTAGAATGGAGGCTGCTGCTAAAAAGGGATAATTAGTAGGGCATATAAAATATTGCACAATAACTAAAGGAAACAATCAGAGGACAGAAAAGAAGGGGAAGAGAGACTGGATAAGCAATTCAGATGAAACAATGGGAGGCCATATATATGGCACCCAAATATGCAACAAAGTCTAGAAGACATAGGGTTTTTGCTTGGAAGTGTTTGTGTAGGTATTTGTATACCTCAAGCAGCCTGAATTTTTCCTCAGGTTGATGCCAAATGTCGGAAGTGTGATGGAGAAGAAAGTGGTAACTGGGAACATATGTTTTGGAATGTAACAAGTTGGCAGACGTTAAAAATTTTCTACAGAGTATTATATCAGAAATATTGGATGAGCAAATGCATGTAACCAAGGAAATAAATTTTTTTTAGCTGTGAAAAAGATATGAATTGCCCAGACATAGTAAGGTTGCGTTAAGTTTAATTCTGGTGGCTGACAAAAGGCAATTATTAGAAAATGGAAGTCAAAATCTAAACCAACTGTATTTGAAGTCTTGATTATTGTAACAGAGATAAAGAAACTGGAAGTGGGATCTTTAGTAAAGGGTAGAAGCAAAGGTGGAGAGCATAAAGATGTGAAACAGACATTTCTTAAATGCCTGAAATACCTTCAGATACATAATAAAAATGACAAAAAAGTAGAGAAGGCAAAAAAGAAAACATTAACAAGGTTTATTTGGCTTCTTGTTCTAATGAAATACATGTCTGAAGATTCCTACTACAGGGAAATGCCATTCAGAGCTCTACCCTTCTGTTTCTCCACAGCCCCCAGGGTGTTTACCAAGTGCATGGCAATTGTAGCAGCTCATGTGAGATTGCAAGGATGCTGGGCATTTCCATATTTAAGCAACTGGCTCATTACCATTCTGATCAGGCATCAATTGATAAGGGCAAGAGACCAGGTTCTCCAGACTTGCTCTCTTCTGGGGATAACCATAAACTATGTAAAATCCCAAGACGCTTGAATTTATAGGAGCAATTCTCAACACAAAGTCAACCATAGCCTCGCTACCACCCTCAAGAGTTCAGCATATATGATTGCAGGTTAGAAAGATAATCTGCAGTACCAAGATTTCAATCTGTCTAGTCCGTCAGGCTCTAGGGTCAATGACCACAGCGATAACTCTAGTATCTTTAACCAGATTTTATATGTGGATCCTCCAATGGATGCTAGCAATGCAATAGTTGGTACTTTCCCAACCCATGTCAACACAGATATGAATCACTCAGACATGCAAGAGAAATCTCAGGTGGTGTATTCAATCATATCACATTCTATAAGGCCATCCATTTATTCCCCCTCAGACCAATGTCATAGTGACCATGGATGCTTCCCAGCTAGAGTGGGGGGACACTTTCTAGGGAGAATAGTCCAAGGTACTTGGTCTCCTGAAGAGGCCAACTTGCATATCAATGTCCTAGACATGAGAGCAGTGCTTTTAGTGTTGCAAGCCTTCCAGGATACTCTCCCTTTTGAGGTGATTGCAATTCAAACGGACAACATGTCAGTAGTTTGGTACATCAAACTCTTCCACCTCTCACCAACGTAAAACACTTAATACACAGACCACCGCTTGCTTTACCATAAAGGGTGAATCCTCACAGTTAAACCACAATGGGTTGTAAAAAACAGCAACACCGTCCACTGGAATCAAACTTGTTTAATACGACAACACAAAGAACACAAAAGCAGGATTGAGCGCGCTTTCTTCTTGTCACCAAGACTTCATCAGAATCCAATACACACTGCTTCTCACACCATTAAATACTATTCAAACATTGAATAATTAATTAATTAGTTGATTAATTACCACTTAAATTACATTTGTTTTAAAAACATATATATATGAGTATATTTCATTTACTTAAAACAACACCAAAACTGTATATCCCACCTAATTAATAGAGTAATAATATGTTTTCTTAGGTGGGATATACAGTTTTGGTGTTGTTTTAAGTAAATGAAATATACTCATATATATATGTTTTTAAAACAAATGTAATTTAAGTGGTAATTAATCAACTAATTAATTAATTATTCAATGTTTGAATAGTATTTAATGGTGTGAGAAGCAGTGTGTATTGGATTCTGATGAAGTCTTGGTGACAAGAAGAAAGCGCGCTCAATCCTGCTTTTGTGTTCTTTGTGTTGTCGTATTAAACAAGTTTGATTCCAGTGGACGGTGTTGCTGTTTTTTACAACCCATTGTGGTTTAACTGTGAGGATTCACCCTTTATGGTAAAGCAAGCGGTGGTCTGTGTATTAAGTGTTTTAGTTTGGTACATCAACAAACAAGGAGGGACCAGATCTTATCTCTTATGTTGGGAATATCTCAGAGTGTGGCAGTGGGTGATCTCATCCAACTGCTTTCTCATAGCAATGCACATTCCAGGGAGATCCAATGTGATAGCAGACAAACTGAGCAGGTGAAATCTTCTACCACATGAATGGTCCCTCAACAACAATGTCACAGAATTGATTTTGCATCAATGAGGCCAGCCTTGCTGCAATCTTTTTGCTTCCCCCTAAACAATAAATGCAGCAGCTACTTTTCGCTAATCCCCCTGCAGGGGGAATCACTGAGGGATTCTCTACTTCATGATTGGGTCCCCGGTCTACTCTACTCTTATCCTCCCATTCCACTAATCTGGAAATTCCTACAGAAAGCTGTCAAGTTGAAGAGGAAATTCATCCTCATTGCACCTTACTGGCCTTGACAAATTTGGTTCCCCTTCCTTTGGCCTCAATTGCTTCACCATCATTGAATCCTGGATCTGACTCCAGGTCTCCTGTCTCACCTGACAGGCATGATTCATCCAAACATAACCAACCTCAGGCTGACTGTCTGGCTTCTCCACTTCCATTAATAGCTAGACAACTTATGCTTTCTTCACCTGTCCATCAAATACTTTTGTCAGCCCATAAACCTTCTACCAGGATACTCTATTCCAGCAAATGGAAGAGGTTTGTCCACTGGGCTCATCAAAATAATGTCCTCTAATCCACCATACTTGTTTTTTTTTCACAGGGACTGGGTTACATTATGAGCTAATGCATCCTTTCCTCCTAAGGTGGTGTCAGAATCTAATATCAATCAGTCCATTGAATTAGCAGTATTCTTTTTCTAAATTTGCTAACAAAGGCAAATGCATGCTGTATCTATTGAATGTCCACAGACAATTATGTTCTTACCTTCATGGAACAAAAGATGCCAGAAAAACTGGGAAATTGTTTATTTCATTTGTAGCGGTGAAATTGGGAAGTCCTTTTACAAAAGTAACATTATCTAGGTGACTGTGTTTCATTTATTTATAACAAATTAGGCATTATTCTACCAAAACCTTTATGAGCCCATTCAACTAGATCCATGGCCACCTCTTCAGTATTTCAGTCAAGAATGTCCATGGATAATATATGCACAGCAGCAACTTGGGCTACTTCCCATACTTTTATTACTCATTACATATTGGATCTGGTCTCCAGAGGTAGAGCTTCATTTGGTTCAATGGTACTCAGGAATATCCTTTCTTGAGTCCACCCTGGATTTTAGGTAGCTGGGGACTCTGTCCCATCAGTTGAGGATAGATTGAAAATTGACAACATCAGATAAAGAAGTTATGTACTCACCATAACGTTGTCTGCATTGTCCATTGTCATTCTTCCTTAACTCCCCACCCACCATCCCCCATCCTATCTAAACTTCTGGAAGAATGGGTAGTTACAGGACATGACTGTCCTTTATGTTGAACTCCAGATGTAGTCTCTTCCTACTCCACTGCAGATATTTTCTTTTCTATTAAAGTCAGAAAACAAGATCTCAGGTATTTGGGGTTAGTACATAATGGGTAAGGGAGAAGCTTGAGGGTTTTTGGTTGCCAAGAGCTTTAGGAACAGCTGAGTCGGATCTGAGGGATCAGATCCAAATTCATCAGTTAAGAAAGAATGAAAATAGACAACACAGATGGAATGTTATGGTAAATACACAACTTATTTTTTTAATAAAACATGTGAGACTAAAACATCTCACAGTTAACATAGAAAATTCATCATAATGTATTAATAGCTTTATAGAGAACAAGCTCCACCCCTCCCCATCCTCAATATGGAAGCTATGCTCCCACACCCTTCCTACATATTCTAACTCTGAGATCACATATCCTGAGACTAAGTGTCCCTTTCTCCAAGGTGTAGAACATTGGAATTAGAATAAATAAGTAGGGGTGTATCGAACTTTGACAGAACTTGCATGATTTTCTGTTTGTAGTATATATCTGAATATCTACTCAGCATCTCAGGAATGTTTTGGTGTTTCTGTAGCATCAGTTTATATTTTAGATGTTATTTAATCTAAATGTATTGAAATTGCAAAGCTCGTGCATGTATTTATGTTGATAATATATATAACTGGTCTTAAAGATGAACATTTTAACAGCTGAACTACATTTATGGAAAACAACTATAGTCAACATGCACAGACTCAAAGTCTTACACCACGATGGCTAACAGAAAAACCTGAACAAAAGTAGCATGAACCAGATTTTTAAATGACTTCTGGGAGGCAATGGTTGCAAGAAGATCATTCCCTGAGCAAGTTGTTTGTTTCTAGAAAACACTGTGTCACTGTGATGATTGATTTGGCACCACTACCCTATAGGTGCACTTAGTGAGGCCCGATTACCTTTCTGGCTACTGTAAAGAGTAGAACACTCTTCATTCACTTACTTTTATTATGATCACCTTAACTGCTGAAATGCTTTCTTTGGGGGAGTGACATCTATGCAGCAAGTACTTACCTTTGAGTTCGTCTACTGCATGAAGCATTTACTCAAGCAATATTTTTATCATCATAATGGAGATTGTTATGTGGATTGCAAAATGTATGAGATTTTTTACCAGTGCTGGAACCCAACCCATTGCTTTATCTTTTCCATCAGTTAGACATCACTAAAGAACATCACATTAGATCTTTGGCCATTAGAGGACATCCTGTTCTAGAAGAGCATACTCTGTATACTCTACTGTCTTCTTGTTCCATAGGTGAAGCAAATTATTGAGTCACCCTGCTTCATCAGTTTGCTGTTTACATGTAAGTATCAATCTTATCCTTATTTACATTTTATGGAATATAACTTTGTAAGTATTAATATTAGCATCCAACAGGTGACTCTGGTGGGCTAGAGGGATAAAGCTCTAACCAGGGCCCAGGCATCCTAGGTCAGGTTATCAGCTTGGGTGGCTGACAGAATGACAGAGAAGAATGGGCGTGCCCATCCTGCTCACTGGTGACACTCCCTAAAGCAGTGGCGCGGTTCAAAGAGAGGAGCTACCCTTAGATGCAACCAGTGAGGGTGGGGGGAGGCGAAAAGAGAAAAGTGGACAGAAGCAGAGACTTCTGAGCCCCCATGGTGCATTTAAGATCCACAATCAGCTCCAACAACACCAAAGCAAGTACAGGGCAGGGAATGCTGGTAGACCCTGCAAGGGTGTAGGGCACTGGGGGATGGGCTAGTACCAAAAAACAAAAAACAATAAATTAACATCCAAAAAATTAAGCAGCAAGCTTTGTAGTGGCAGTTATGTTCCTGTTAAAGACTTTCATTTGCAGTGCCTTTTTCTGTTTCTGAAAGCATTGTGATTCTAAGTATTAATCTTTTTTTCAAAATATATTAAGACAACTCACTTATTTTATAGCTTATTCTACTGCAAGTACTTCTTCCCCTCATTTTGTTAGTAGGAAAGGTTCCTTAAAAATAAAACTTTTGGAGAATGGAAAAATATAAAACCAAAAAGAAACATAAGGAATATTTTCTACAGAAAATTAAAAAAAAAATCAAAATTAATGGGGCAGATATGTGTGCCTAAGAGGTACATGCTTGTTGTTCTAAGACTTTTCTTCCTCCATTTTCTCTGCTGTTTAAGTTTATTCACTGATACTACAGGCTGACAGCCAGTTTGATTTATCTGTTCTTCTTACTGCTTCACTGTCTCAGCAGGATGGTATCCTAGAATTACGAGCACAAGGGGAGGCCTGATATGGTTCTTAAAATGGTAATCAAAATTACACCTGACATGAAAAGTTTTCAGAATATGAGGATTCCTCCATCCTGGAGTCAGTCTTCAGGCATCCAGCATGGTGTTTGTTATTACTAATGCTCTCTTGTTACACAGGTGACTCATTGCTGCTTGGCTGGGTGACTAACTTAGGGAATTAATGCTAATAGCTGTTAATGTGCTTTATCCTGTAATTGTGGGTTTGATTCTCTCAATTCCACTTTTAAACTGGGTGGCACTTTGGAAGCTGTTTAACTAGCCAGTACACCCTGCCCCCCACCAGAAAAGGGACACATGTCTAATTAGATTACCTGGTTAATAAATAAATAAATGTTCAGGTCATTATGGTTGGAAAGCCTGAGGTACAAATGCTGACAAGACAGATGCCCATTCTTACACTAGCTTTCAGTCTTTAGAAACCTGAACATCTAATATCCAGGAACTCAAGTCTTCAATATCCAAGGACCAAAGGTTAGTCTCTTGGATGCTTCTTTCTACTCCTTTTTATGATGATGATTATTCCATATTTCCTCAGACTTAATCTGTATTGTTAGAACAGCGATAGTTAGAAATATATTACTCCTCCATTAAAATATGATTTTATTTCAAAGTCTGACAACTGCACTTTACCAAAGAAGAGCCCATAGTTCTAAATGCTGTCTTCTTCTGAGTAATTTAATGACTAAGAAAGAAGGGGGCACATTTTCTTTTCATTTTAAGGGGGCACATTTTCTTTTCATTTTGTATAAGTATTTCTTAATTGTTAACTTTTATGATAATTCTACACCTAAGGATTCTTTTACATAGATTTTTAATTCATGGGAAAAATTACCTATGCCTAAATAAATTAGAGTCCCATACTCTGACAGCAATGCTAAGGGAAAGTTCTCATAGCAGAACATGTCATATAGGCATTAGGTATTTGCTATTTTTACTTCTATAAATTTGACACTAAGGATTTTCCTTCATACGTTCTTGGTTATGGTTCTAGTAATCAACAATCATCATTTTGCAAAAAAAAAAAAAAAACTTGTGATGTTACACATTTGGTAATATATGCTCATGTATTCCAGTGCATACTGTGATGTAGCACATTCCTTCCTACTGTCAGAGAAGATCTGTGTTTAAATATCTGAACAACATAATAAGTCTTTTTGTAGTCATCAGTACATTGTTAATGATTTGGAGAGGGGCATGATGTTAAAATTGTCATAAATGCTAGCAAAAAGGTGCTTGCTGACACTCAAAAGTGCCACAGAATAAAGCTTTTGGCCTGCTTTAGTGAACCAAAATATGTCATCCATTGACAGCATTTTAGAGGATGACTGGTGGGATGGTTCTCCAAGCAGCCACAAGAATGTATTACAGCATTATCACAGGGGTAAACACTCAGAGGGTTGTTCATGGCTGACCTCTCAGAACATAGGATTGGGGTTAAACCAGTCCCACTAAACCCTGCAGGTGTTGAAATCATTCCCATAAGTGAAGGCTCAGGCCTGTGCCATTTCTTCACTTTGGCAGAAGATGAGGGGTTCAGGGGATGTTTGCCTGTGGCTTCCATCCCGGTGGATGGTGTATTCATCCCACAGGTACAAGTAAATGGTGTGAATAGGATGAGTGCTTTATTCATCCTTAAAACAGTTACATAGGGATGCATGATGAAGATGGGCATGGAGTTTGGATTTAAAAAGTTGTAGATCACAAATTGTTATCAATGGCCAGGCATTTTCAGATAGCTAGGACAGTAGTAACAAAGGTGTTTATGTTGCTAGTAGGTAAGAAGGTTAAAAATATTATTTCATCATCATCTTGGTTTCTTATGTTATAATTACTATTTTAACCATTAGGATAAGGAATAACAGCTGTGGAGCAGCTAGCTGAGAAGGGCTGAGATGTAAAACAATAACTTGCCAGTGATCAGGTGTCAGCTAGATGTGAAGAGTGGTGCTGCTGCACAAGTGTGCTGGGCCAGTAACCCAGAGGTTGAGGGAGCAACCCCACTACATAACTATGCTGGGCCTGTAACCCAGGGGTCGAGGGATCATCCCTGCTACACAAGTATGGTGGGCCCATAACCAAGAGGTGGAGGGATCATCCCCACTACACAAGTGCGCTCACCCATAACCCAGAGTTCAAGGGTCATGCTCTGCCATGAGCTTTTTAGTCTGGCAGTTAGCACAGATGATTGACCTGTTAGCTAAATACATCCTGTGGTCCAGGGTCTGATTCTCTCAGCATCCATTTGTCTGCCATGACTCTAAAAAAGTCTGAGAGTAAATGGGATACTGGCTTATTCTACATGCCTAGTAACTACCTATAAACCAATAAATGCACTATGTTCCCACGTACTGCAGTGGGAAATGAAACAACATATTTTGTAATAAGTAATCTAGACGGCCTTATGACTTTGTAGGTCATCTTTAGGAGTTTAATTTCTGTGGGACAGAGTAGACTGGTATGGTACAAAGGAATAATCATGATCTAATTAAATGCCTAAATATTTGAAATATGAGACATGTGAGAGAAACAAAGACTGGTAAAGAATATATTTGCAGAACAGAATGCACCCAGCAATGAGAAGTAAAAAAACAGGTGTATTACCCAGGTCTTTTTCTGAAACGTCATTTTCTTTGCAGCAAAAAAGCTTTTTCTAACATAATTTTCTTACTTTCACCTTGTTGCACATTATGTAATCAGCTGGAGTAGAAAACCGTTTAAATCAAATGATAACCCTGTAACATAATGGTAATAAGTACAAGGTAACACAAAATATACACTGTTCTGATTTCACATAGTGCATTTTCTGAAATTTTGAGGGCTGCAAGGTTCTCAAATTTTTTTACTCACCTTGGTTGTGTCTTACTGTTTCTTCTAGAAAAGGCACAATTGGTGCAGTACAGTTTTTTTCCTGACCTTGCCAAGGCTTTTGATTTTCTGAGACATATATTTCCTATTGTGGTGGAATTTTTGAAGTCAATTCTAAGGTAATTGACAGAATAAGCAAATGAATGAATATCTGCAAGCCCTTTGACCTACCTTTGTAATGGTATGATATTTCCTCCTGTAATTATTAGAACATATACTTGAAAACTACTTACCAGTACAATGTCTCAGCCCCTAACAATATACCCTTTCATACTGCCAAAAACACACTGCCTCTCATTTTATACTGAAAAGTGACAACACTAACAATTAATGAGAAATGGCTTCAGGCAATTTGCCACTGTGATCCTTCTGAACTTCCCAGCAAATAATGTCATAAAGTCTAATTGCTAAATTATAGTGGCTTAAATCAGTTTTAAGTTTCTGGCAGTGATTTAAATCAGTACCCTACTCTCTCTTTTATCACTAGCTTAAACAATGATTTATATTAGTGACAAATAGTTGATAATTTTCAGGTAGAGCAAGATTCTATATAAATGCAGTAGACTACAGGATTCTGTTTATACAGCAGTAATAAATAGACTGAACTCTGGTTATTCAGTGCCTTGGGCAGCGATCATATTGAATTCATCAGTCCATTATTTTTATGTAGCACATCTTACAGTTACAGTGTACCAAGAGACCACTGTGTAAGTACAAGAAGATACTCAAAATGTACAGATTATACCACGTTTACCCACTAATCATGTTGTTAAGTCAGTCAGGTGTATGTCGTATGAACATCACATTTAGGTGTCAAGCTACTCATGTAGTATATGCAGCACATTGATTAGCCACCAGAACCAGCAATATTATAAACTTGTTATACACCTTTTAAAGCTGTTATGGTCAGGTATCACACTGTAAGGTACAGTAGTTCAGGGCACTAAAGCTCCATGTACTACAAAGAATTATGATTGGGTCTTTGTTCATAACTATTTATTAATGTGCTCTCAAAATGGATTAAGAAATTCATCTCTTAAACTTTAGTGTCAGTGCGAATTTCATCAGTCCATATTTCAATCACATCAACAGCTGAGTTACCGATCATACTCAAATCATGATCTTCTATACAGTGACATTTTTCAGTAATAACTTGCTTTTAGTATATTAATTGGTGATGCTGGATAGCATATACCAGACAGAAATGTTTTATACATTAGTCAAGTGACATAAACTACTGTAACAAAGTGGATACACAACAGGGTGTTCTCATGTCTGGACAAAATCTGGGAGGAAGGGTAGGAGCTTTAGGACTGTTCAAATGTTTGATAGTTGAAATTCCCTACAAAGCAGTGAAAGGTAATGTATATGGGGTCCAAGGACCCTGATATTAGTTAAGGGGTATAACACTGACAAAGCAGGAAAAAGACATTGTGATTATCATACCTGAGTTAAGTCAAGGAATGACAAAAATGTAACAATGCAGCAGGTACAAAAATGCTGGAATATATTTGTAGGGACATCTCCAGTATGGAAAAGAAAGACATAGTTCCACTATGATATACAACTGTAAGTTCACCCGGAGGTCATATGAAGAGGGAGGTGGCCTGATGGAATTTCTTACTCCACTGAATGGCACAGTATGCCCCATGTATGACATGAAAATGAATTCAGTGCAGGGCCATCCCTCTCAGCTGTACAGATTTTTACGGAATGTCCAGATTTTTGCTTGATATTTTGGTTAGATTTTCATATAATTGTGGTTTTCTTTCAAATCAGTGACAAATCATTAAAGATTGAAGTTAGAAAATAACAGCAGACATTTGAATTTCAGACTCCTTGCTCTTTAGAAAATCCATCCTAATGCAAAACCTGTTATTCTATCAACTTTCTAAGTTTGTAAGAGTAATATTTAAAATTTGTCCCTATTTTGGGCCTTTGTCCCCCAATTATTTATGGCTTTGTCCAGATTTCTTGCTCCAAGAGGTTGAGAGGTATGATGCAGGCACAGAGTGGCAGATGGACTGAAGTGCAGGACAACTGTTTATGGAGAGAATAACTCTAGGTGAAATAAGAGACTGTACAAACTTTTCCACTCAAAGATTTTACTTAAATAGTTATGAAAACTTTACAGATGAACGGTACAGAACGTTTAGAGAAAGGCAACAAAGATGGTACAATGATTGCATCATAAGTCATGCAAGGAGAGGATAAACCTTCTGAATATGTTTTCCATAGAGGAGAGGAAAGAAGGGAGGTATACAGGTGCCTTACAGGAAGGATCGAGATATAGAAACACTTAATTTTCTAAAGTAAATGTGTTTTAGGGCAGGACATCTGTTTACGACAACAGTAAGATGAACAGGGTATGTTTCTATTTATTGAATATTTGTTTGTTTTCTTGACATAGACGTGCACTGCTTATTTTTATTCAGCTGTGCTGTGGGTCAGCTTCTGAATTTAACAGATGTGTTGTGGGTAAGTGACGTGCCATATATAAGATACTGCACTGTAATCATAGCTGTCTGCCTGTGGAGTTAATATTTATAAGCAAGAGAATTGTGAAGCAGAGCTCCTGTGTAAATGTATTTTTATTTTTGAGTGAGTACTTTTTATTGTAAATGGGTCAGATGTTACCAAAATTGTGATTCCTGACTTGATCACAGAATTTGCCCGGAATATCAATATCCCATATCCCTTTTCTAAAAACATTGGTTTTATGTTATTCAGTTCATCATTAAAATATCATCAGACAAAATTAATATAGAAATGCAGACTACTTGCCCTTAATTACATTAGTCTTAACAAAAATAGAATGGCCACTGTCAGTATTTAAATAATTGTTACAAAATGTGGTTTTGCAAAATACTTTACATGTAAAAACGTTGAGGTAATGGTCAGCTTATGTATTATTGTCTAAAGGCAAAGTCTCATCTTTAGCTATCTTTAGCTGATTTTTCAGTTAAAAATATAGTGGTACAGGAAAACATATAGTGGTACAATTAATGTAATTATTAAAAATCATAAGTATTTCTTATTATCTGACCACAACAGAAATGCATCATCAATAAATCTCAGAAAAAAGTTAATACATTTGAAAACCACCTTTTTCAAAATAGTTTTCAATTTTTCATCTAAAAACCTGACCAGGTACTCTATCTTTGTACCCCTCACCAACACAATCAGTGTAAATGGTAGTGGGGGTAGAGTTTTTCTGTACTGATTTTAGGGATACAAAAAAATGATACTTTTTGTGTGAGCAATATACAAAAGTTATATAATTGTGTAGAAATTGTGTCATTCTGTAACATATCTAATTATCTTTAGGCCTGTCACTTTAAATGACAAGTTAATGTCTCTAAGTGATACCTCCTGTATTCAGTATTGTTTAATTGTACCTACATTTTTTTATACTTTTCAGAATTCCTCACCATTTGACCTTTTGTCATTCCTCAGTAAACTTATGTTTGCTATGTTTTGTATCTGATTTAGTGCCATTGATCTGCATTGTAGCAATCTGTTTCTTGGCCTAGTAGGATGTTTACTTCTCAAGTTCTTATTTCCAATTTGCAGCGATTTTTAGATTTTACCAAAATCTGTTTCAGGGGAGTGGGTTGAAAATATTTTCTTTAAACATGTAGTATCCGAGTTTAACACAGCTGAAGCTTCTCTCAAATTTATTTCAAGCAGAGCAACGTGGTATACAGTTTGTAGTTAATCAATATCTTAATGTTGACTCATTTGATTGGTACAAACATAAATCCTCTCCCTAAAACTGCTAACTGTTCTTTAGTAAATGCTGCAAAACTTAAACTGTATAACTTTTTTCTTGTTAGCATCTCCCTTGACACTCATTGTAGTGACATCTCCAGCTCCTACGCTGTCCATCATGCTATCTGTGATATCTATAGTTCAAAGTGATTGAAAATCTTCCTTTACTTGCCAATTAGCCCATTCTAGTTTGCAGACCTGTTTGAACACTGTTCAGTTACTTGCTGGCCAGTCATGAAGAGTATTGAGGAACCTCTGCATTCCCTTGTGAAGAGTATTGAGGAACCTTTGCATTCCCTTGTGAAGAGTACTGAGGAACCTCTGCATTCCCTTGTGAAGAGTACTGAGGAACCTCTGCATTCGCTTGTAAGTACTGAGGAACTTCTGCATTCCCTTGTGAAGAGTACTGAGGAACTTCTGCATTCCCTTGTGAAGAGTATTGAGGAACCTCTGCATTCGCTTGTGAAGAGTACTGAGGAACTTTTGCATTCCCTTGTGAAGAGGAACATCTGCATTCACTTGTGAAGAGTACTGAGGAACATCTGCATTCCCTTGTGAAGAGTACTTATAGGTTCATAAGTTGGTACTAGGCTATCAGTCCTAGGGCCTATACAAGCCTAGCCATAGCAATTCCCTAGATATTTCTTCCCACAATATTTACTTCCCTGGACCCCTGTCTAGCAGGGTGACTGACGTGATCCCCTGGGTGAATTTCCTATCTAGCATCCAATCATCAAGGTTCCTTTTGAAGTGGGCCAAGGAGGCGCTCTGCTTGACATGTATGGGCAGTCTATTCCAGAGTATGGGGAGTCTCTGGGTCAGGAACTTATCCCTTCAGCATATTTTGTTCATTGTGATGACAAGGTTTAGATCCCTGGAGTGTGGCTCTGAGGGACTGGGATTTCTTTAAGTAGATCATGTCCAACAGCTCAGGGTTTGACATGGCCTTGTATGTTAAGCAGAAATCACCTCTGAGTAGAGGATATGCCACAGAGTATAGCTGGAGTTTTTTTTTAGATGGTCAGCATAGGGCATCTGCTTTAGGCCTGTGATTCTTTTAGTGAGATATTTCTGCAGCCTTTCCAGCTGTTGCAGATATATTGTGAGGTACATAGCAAACAGGGCATTGTACTCTGTAATGGATCTAATGAGGGATGAGTACAGTGGGACAATGACCTCCTTTTTTCTGGATGAAAAGTCCTTAGTGGTGAGGTGTGCTACATAGAATGATTTCCTGACTGTTGTGACAATGTGGTTATCGAAGGTGAGACCACTGTCCACCTGTGTCCCTAAGTCTCTTATCACACTTTCGGTGGTTAGTGTACTGCCACCTATGTGGTAATTCATGGGTACATGTTTTTTCCCAAAAGGGATAACTATACATTTCTTGGCATTAAGCTTGAGCCCATGGCTCTGGCACCAAGGATCTGTTTCTGTAAGGCCCTTTTGTAGAATATCCACATCATTTGAGGATCGAATAATGGCTCCCAGTTTGCAGTCATCTGTAAACTTTGTTAGCCAGAGTCCCTTAGTGTTGGCCTGTACTTCAGAGAAGTAGATGCCAAATAAGAGCGGTCCCAGGACTGAACCCTGAGGTACTCCACTTGTCACTTGTCTGGAGCTGGATTTGGAGTCATCTACATTTACAGTCTGGGTTCTGTCAGTAAGCCAGCTGGCAACCCATCGAGTGATGTAGGAATTTATGCCCAGCTTAGTAAGTTTATCTATGATTTCAGAGTGGGGGATGGTGTTGAAGGCCTTGTCGAGATCCAAATAGGCTATGTGGACTGCCTTACCCTCGTCCACAGCTCTGGAAACTGATTTGAAGAAGTCAGTCAAGTTCAGGAGACAAGACCAGCCCTTCACAAACCCAATTTTTGTGGGATCCAGTGTTTGAAGGTTGCCAATGTCTTTATTTATAAGTTCCATGATAATGCGTCCCATGCCCTTGCAGATCAGGCTCGTCAGACTGATGGGACGGTAGTTACTGGGATCCATGGTGGATCCCCACTTGTAGAGTGGGATAACTGTAGCTTTGCACCACTTAATGGGCACAAAGCCTGAGGTGAGACCATGATTTAAACCTGACACTTAGGTGAGGTGCCAGTTCATTTTGTAGTTCATGTAATACACAGCCCGGGATGTCATCTGGTCCCATGGATGCTGTATGCTTAGCTTTGGAGAGTGCTGTTTCTACCTGTGTGGCCGTGATTACCGGAATTTGGTAATCTTTTGGTTTTGAGATGGGCCCTTTAAGGGGTGGGGGGCTGAAGTTGGCACTAAATCCATCTGCCAAAATATTGGCAATATCCTTGGGATTAGTATATTTATTGCCATTCTGTTGTAGCTCAGCGCAAATCTGAGCATTGCCATTTAGATTCTTGACATAGCTATAAAATGCCTTGTGGTTGTCTTTGGAATCTTTGGTCATTTTATTTTCATAACTAGCTTTGGAGGATTTCATGAGGGATCTCAGCTTCTTAATGAGGCTGATAAGGGAGTTTTTTGCATCCTGGGATTTTCCTCTTTTCTGCAACAGTTTCTTCCCTCTATTGTATAGTTTGTTTATGGCAGGGGACCACCAGATTGGCTTCCATTTTTTTGAGGAGAGCGTCTTTGTTCTATATGGGATGGCACGATTCATGCATGAGTGGATGTGCTCGTACAGTGCCTTAGTGTAAGATTCAGCAGTCAAACTTTCTGCTCCTGTCTGCATGGGTGTTACAAAGTTTGTCACTTCTGACTTGAGTAGCATGAAGTTGGCTTTGGAGAAGATTTTTACGGAAGTTTCCTTACTGGGGGTTGGAGGTGGGATGTGGATGCCAAAGGTGATTAGCTTATGGCCAGACCTGACCAATGAGGGGGTGACCACTGGTGTGGAACATCTATCTCCCATGTTGATAATGACCAGGTCTAGGATATTGGAGCCCCTGGTGGGACAATGGATTATTTGATCCAGGGCATTGGAATTTATGAATTCCAAGAACCATTGGGAAAAGGTGTTGGTACCCGGGTAGTTTTCCCAATTAATGGCAGGGTAGTTGAAATCACCCAGTATTAGGGTGTTTGGTTGTATCTTAATATTTTCCAGTATGTTTAGAAAGGTGTAGTGAGAATCTTGGGGCATGGTGGGGGATCTGTAGCAAGCTACAATTTGGATTTCAGTCTTACCTAGTGTTAGTTGCACCTGGAGAATTTCAGATGCATTGTGTTGGGCAACTAGCCTGGAGGTATGAATATTCTTGGTGAATATGGACACTCCTCCACCTTTAGTGTTTCGGTCTTGGTTTGGTGGCCTAAATGTGTGGTAAGAGTTGTAGCCTGGTATTGCAGGGGGGCTGTCTGGAGCCTTGAACGAGGTCTCAGTTACTGCACAGATATCGATGTTCTCCATTTTTAGGAGTGCCTCAAGAGAGTGTATTTTGAGGTTTAGACTTCTAGCATTGAGTAGCATTACCTTCAGATTTTGCATGCTTGTATCTGTTATGGTGGTGGTTTTGTCCTTTGAACCTTGCCTAAAAACAGCACTATAGGTTTGACAAAAGCTTTAGCCAGTAACCCGAATCCCAGGGGTGACAGGTGCAGACCATCTCTGGCAAAGCATCGTGGTTTGTCAGTCATGTTGTCCCAGGGAGACAGATATTGGATCCCCTTTGAATGTTACCAGAAGCTTAGCCAATTGTTGAAGTCAATCATTTTGTCCTTATACTGTGGTATCATTATAGGTGAAAGCAGGATGCTATTCAGGACTAGGGTCATACCTGCCTGGGCCACATGATCCATGAGCTCTTCCATGTCTCTTTTCATGTAGTCCAGGGAGGTACGTCTCAAGTCATTCACTCCAACATGGAAAATGACAGAGTCGTATTTGTACTTGTTGTGGAGTGACTTAAGTGCATGCGTTATGTGGTGGATCCTGGCACCCGACAGGCAGCTGACTGTAATTTTCTCCTTGTTCAGCCTGGTGAGTGGGACATCAGTGTGCCTGACTATAGTCGCCTATGACTAAAGTGTTGGGTACGTTGTCTTGGCTTATGGGCTTTTGTTGGGTGGCACACTGGTGTTGTGAGCTTTGTGTCACTTTGGTTGTAACTGGTGTTTATTTACGTTTCAGCTTCAGAGGTCCTTCTTGCTTGGGCAGGTTAATGTTAAGGGCCTCCACATATGTGGGTTTAGTGTTGCTATGTGTGGGTGTTGATGGTGTGGGTTTTGAAGGGCTATGTGTTGCTTGAGGTGTAGTGCAGCTGTTAACATTCTCCTGTTGACTGTCTAGCGCAATCTTGGCTGGAGAGTGCTTTGCTTGCAGTTTGGCTATGTAAGTGCATTTCTCGCAGGTTGTAGTGGTGGGTGGTAGGAGGAGAGGGTTGTCTGTGCACATGCGGCAGTTGCTGCATTGCCCCAGTATGCCCAGATTCACCAGGTGGACAGGAGAAATCACTGCAAGCTGACCCTCGGACATGCCTGTTTAGGTCCTTTTTTGTAAAGTACAAGAGCTGTTTTCCTTTACCTTTGCAAGTTACTTTGCAATTATAGGCTGTTTAGTGCCTATGATTAATTTCTCCTTATTAACAAGGAGAGTTGAGTGCTTGTATCAATTTAAGGCTTCCTAGTGCTTTCCAGCAGGTACTAGAGCAAGTGCTAGTCACAGGGGTTCAGATTTTAGTGCTCCTACTGAGAAACCAGCTAGTTCTAAAGAAAAATTTGAAAATCAGACCTTCTGGCACCTGGAATAGTTTAACCATAGCCCCACGGTGCTGCACGATGTGAAAAATGCACAAACACATGCATTTTTTAAGCCAGAAAGTTGAAAGGGATAGAAATCAGCCCAAAATGGCTAATAAAATTACAATTTCAGGGCTGGAAACCACTCCTCTAGTGTTAGATAGGCAGTACAATGCTCACCACTCCCACTAGTAAGCAGTAGGACTTCCCTCTACCACAGCAAGGTCTGGATAGCTCTGAACACAGAAAATAAAGTCCTGAAACCAGCAAAGCCCGGGATCTGGACTATACTAGCTAGGAAAGATGGGAAACGAGCAAACAAGATAGTATTTTTTTTTTTTGTTAAAACAGGCTAAACAATGCAATAATAACAGTAAATAAACACAGAAAAGGCTAATGCACTTGAGTGTGTAGCCCTAAACAGTAAATGCAATTAAAACTCTACAAAATTAGCAATTTAACACTTTTTAAATGAAGCAAGGCAAGTGCACAACTGAAAAACAATTTAAGAGGCAGTAGTACAGTAGAATAAGCTAGTCTACATATACAGAAACGTCTATATATACAGAAAAGCAGCTAAAACAACAGTAAAACAATTCAGATGCATTGCAACCTAGAGCACTTGAGTTGTAGCAATATTAAGGCAAATACAGTTTTAATAAGTACACTAAAATATACTCTATATTTCCAAAATGTTTGAGAAGCACAGTCAGAACACAAAGAGATTCAGGCAATTTTTTTTTAAGAAAGGGAGAAAGGAAGAACAGAAGGAAAGAAACTAAGTGGGTTGGCCTTCTCAGATGTTCTCTCTGTATTAGATAAAATGAGCTAATGACACTAGACTGGGAGGAGTGTCCAAGATCAAATTTAGAGTAGGGGCAGGCAACTGCAAGGCCAGCAGGTATAAACACAAGATCCCAATAGGGAGGAAGGGTGGGATGCTATTTTAGGCAGAAAACACTACGGAAATGTTTATCGTAACAGAAAACCAGCAGTGAGCCAATAGCTATGAAATACAGCACAAGTATGCAGTATATTATAAAATTGCTATAAATATCTAGAATAAGCAATAACTACTAAAAATAGGCAAAAAACAGGTTACTTGTTGCTATATATCACAAATCAGGTGCTCTTCCTCAGATAGCTCTGTGTGTAATGGCTGAAACATTCAAGTTAACTTCTTATGTAACAGAAAGTTGAAACCTGAAACAACTTTAAAAAAGCTCAAAAGAACCAATGAGGTGCTTTCTCCAAGCCATAGTCCTGGCAACCCAACTAGACAATGACCATAAACACTAAACTCTCACTGAAGTGGGGGATGGTCTTTGCTAACTAAGATGGCCTGGACAATGAGCTCAGAAAGCCTCTAACAAACTAGGCCCACAAACACAATGAGGAATATGTAGAATATTACAGCTACGACCTAAACTATTTTAGGCAGAAAGCACTACAGAAATGTTTATCACAGCAGAAAGCCAACAGTGAGCCAATAGCTATGAAATACAGTACAAGTATGCAGTATACAATAAAATTGCTATAAATATCTAGAATAAGCAATAACTACTAAAAATAAGCAAAACGACAGGCTACTTATTGCTATATATCACAGATCAGGTGCTCCTCCTCAGATAGCTCTGTGTGTAGTCAGGAACTTCTGCATTCACGTGTGAAGAGTACTGAGGGACTTCTGCATTCACTTGAACTTGGTGTAAAGAGCTTCCTCCTTCATCTTGATCTGTGATGTCTGTATGATCTGGAACAGTGTCCAGTTACCTTTTCCCTAAAAATTATATGCAATACCAGAATTATTTTCCTATTTACCATAGATTAACTTTTTTAACAGTGTCACTTCCTGTCTCTCAAATTTGAAAAAATTGTTTTCAAGTCTGCCAAGGTTTATAAAAAAATTGCTTTGTTTTGTTAATGGCATTAATCCTACTTGGCAAAGCTCATTTTCAGAGAGGCACAGGGAGGGGAAAAAAACTCTGAAATTCGCTGCATAAAGAAAATTTATAGTGTAGGCATGTAGAGAGCAAGGCTAGCCAAAATACAATAACAGTATGTGCAGATAATTAAAAACCATATTCTTAAATACAGTGCATGTAATTTATTTATCTTAACATGGCTAGGACAACTAAAGCAAGAAAAAGTCCATTTTCAGTGGAGGCCCAGGGAGAAATGTTTTACACTGAGAACGCTTCTTGATATACATGTGTTTTATTTATTTTTTTATTACAAACATGAGATGCACAGGAGAAAATGGTAATATAAGTTTCTTACAGGAAATATAAGACAAGTAGTTGATAGGTACATAAAGCAGTTTGGACAGAAATATGTATACATTTTAAACATATATATTTGCATTTTCATATTTAGAATTGCAAGTACAGCTTTATTGATATTCCTAGTTGCAAAGAGATCATAATGGAAATGTTCAGACTACTTGTAGTATTAAATCTAGGATGAAAAGAGAAAAAGAAAATTTTTAACGAGAGAGGAAGAGTGAGTTTAATAGGGTATAGAGAGATTGAAACTGGTTATTTAAGTCGGACATGCATTAACTAAGAATTTGCAAGGGTTGTGGTTTTGTGCATCATGGTGTATAACTGAGGGATTTTATGTTCAATTCTGTATGCAAGTACAATTATGAAACAAGTATATATATATATATATATATATATATATATATATATATATATATAGACAGATATATATATATATGGATATATATTTATATAATTAACTATTTAAAAAAAAGGATCAGTATAGGGCTAAAGGAAAAGATAAGTATATGTCTGAATGCAAGGAACGGAAATAGAATTAAGAACAGGGAAAAGTTTGTGATGGGAAAGGAAAATGAAGGTATAGGAGTGGAAGTAGGAAAGGTAGGGATATATGTGAAAGGGAAAGCACATGCTGTACAAAGAAAGAAAAGAGGTAACTATCAATAAGAGATGAGGTGCTAAATAACTACCACATATGGAGTGTATAAGGAAAATAATACAGAGTAGTGCAAACACTACTTTGTGCCAATCTCATATGACTGAGTCAAAGTATGGCCTAAGAGAATATTACATGTCAAAATGAGAACCAACAAACGTTCATGAAAGCTAAGTGAACATACAAGTTCAAAATGGGCACACTGAGTGGTCACAAGTTATGTATTAATAGTTATCATTAATTAATTAATTAATTAATTAATTAATTAATTAATTCATACTCTATTACATTCTTAATTCAAGTCAAGATGGGGACTCAGCAGAATGCTAAACAGAAAATAAGGGATTATCTTGATAATATGCATGAGTTTAAAAAGATTGCTGTTTTTGATAATAACTCTAACATAAAAATGTTTAGCACAATGACTTGGGCAACAGAAAGTAGAAAGGGCTGTCGCTAAGAATAGGCAGCTTATAATATGGAAGATACCAAGGGATGCTGTAGAAGTATTAGACATATTTTGGAAATTCTATGAAAGTCTGTATAAAGCAGAGAAGTATGGAAATCAAGAAAAGGTACAAACGGAAATGTTTATGGAGGAATTAAACATGCCAAGATTAGAGGTAGAGGATGCTCAATTACTAACAGGATAGGAGGAGATGAGATAAAAATGGTGATGTATAACCAATCTACAGGAAAGTCCCCAGGAATAGATGGCATTCCTGTGGAAGTTTGGAAGCTAGGAGGGAAAAGCTGATAAAGATCTAGAAAGTTTTGTTTAACAGTATTTTAAGAGAAGGAGAAGTACCAACATTCTGGAAGAAAGCGGTGGTAGCTGTAGTAGCTAGAGGTTAAAGATTCATCAAAACCAGTTTCATATAGGCCCATTTCAATAATAAACCACAATTATAAAATGCTTGTGTCTTTAATGGCTAAAGGAATGGCAAAAGTGATGCCAAAATTAATAGATGTGAATTAGTGTGGCTTTGTGGAGGGGAGGCAAACATTTGACAACATTAACAGAACAGTGATAATCCAGAGGGAAGCAGAATGTAAGAAAATGCCACTGTTGTTGGTGGGACTTGATGCAGAGAAAGCATTTGACAGTGTACGTTGGGACTTTATGAGAAGGGCAATGGAAGTATTTGCATTCCCTGATAAAATTATAAAGTTGATTAGGTGGATATATGAGGGATCAGAAATGAAAATTAAAGTGGTTGGGGTTCTCTTTGATCATTTCTGCTTGAGCAGAGGAACCAGGCAGGGGTTTCCTCTCTCCCCTTTGTTATTTGCATTATATTTAGAACCACTGGCAAAGAAAATAAGGCACTCAGAAATTCAAGGATATAATTGGTGTGGTAGTAAAAAAAAAATCTGTCTGTATTTGCAGATGGTATTATTTTATATCTGACAAAACCAGAAAGGGACATTACAGTGTTCTAGAAGATTTTGAGACAGTTTCAATTCTTTTCAGGATACAAAATGAATGAAGCTAAAACAAAGGCAATAGCAGTAAGTTATATACCCACACTGTAGCTGGTTCAGCAATATCCATATTTATGGGGACATGATAAAATTAAATATTTAGCAGTATGGATTAAAAATTATTCTAGTGTGACAGCTAAGGATATGTGGAAAGAGACTAAACAAAAGATAATACAAAAACTGGGAAAATGGAAGCTCTTTTATATGGATATCAATAGTAAGATACAAGCAGTTAAAATGTTTTTAGTCTCTTTAGTCTTATATACAGATCAGGCATATTTTTATCAACCAGTGGAGAAGATGTGGATAGCAATTAGTAAAGAGCTGAAGGATTTTATCTGGGAGGGGAAGATGGCAAGAGTCATGTGGGATAGGCTGATTCTTCTAATAGAACAAGGCGGATTGGAATTAGATAATTTGAAGGGGTATTTCAGAGCAACACTGTTAAGGCTCCTTACATAGCACAGAAAACTATAATTCAAAGTAGAAAGGGATGATGATGGAACAGGGGAGAAGCTCAAGAAACAATGAGGAACTGAGATTTTGGATGCAGACCTTTAAGGAGAATAACAATAATCATACAGAATATTATATTCATAAAGTAGCTGAAAGTATTCTAAGAACTAAGCCAACATAGGAATGGAGAAAGGAGACTCTCCCAATAGGGATGACTGTAATCAGGGATATAGACAGTAGGCAAGAGGGGTGGTGGAATTTATTGGTGAAAACTGGCAAAGGAATCAAGGTATTGGAAGCAAATAACTACAGAGGGAAAGGTAATGGAATGGGAAGACGCCATGAATTTATTTGGACTCCAGGTTAGAGATTGCCTTCCCTATCAAAGATTGATATCAGAGCATAGACAAAGAGATAGAATTAGGGGGGGCCCTAAACAAAAGGCCAACACTGGTAAACTTTTTAGTAGAATCTAGAACAGAAGCTGCCATTAAGAATGGAATAATTAGTTGAGTGTATAAAATATTGCATGATAACTGTAAGAATCAATCAGAGGAGGAATGGGAAGAGAGATTGGATAAGCTATTCATAAAGAAACAACGGAGGGATATTTGTATGTTTCCCAAATATGCAGCAAAGTCTAAAGGATTTAGGATTTTTGCTTGGAAGTGTTTACATAGGTATTGTTAGACCCCCCAAGTAGACTCCAAAGACATTAGACAGCAAATGTTGGAGGAATGATGTGGAAGAAAGAGACAACTTAGAACATATTTTCAGGGAGGGTAATGTGTTGGCAGACTTTAAAATATTCCTGCAGACTGCTCTGTCAGTGATACTGGGTGAGCAAATTGGTGCAACTAAGGAAATTATTTTTTTGACTGTGATACAGAATTGGAATTGCTTAGAAATAGGCTTTGTGATACTAATTATGCTGGCTGCCAAAAAACAGTTACTAGAAAATGGAAATCAAAGTCTAAACCAACTTTACTAGAAGTAGCAAATATAGTAACAGAGAAAAAAACTGTCTTTAGAAAATAGCAGGAGCAAATTACACAGGAAAAATAGGAATTGTGGGAACAATACATGCAGAGGAGGAATAAGGTTTAAAAGAAGAAAAGATTTGAATGAGCTATGTAATGTTTGACTGCCAATTACTGGATAGATTACAAGTGATGTATAATGTTTGCAATATACAATTGTGTCAACATGGTTTTTAGGGTATAATTTTGCAAATGAAATTATGTCAGTATGGTATATTTTCATTTATATAAATGTAAGATTGCCCATGTCATATGTCATAATTTAATAAAGATGTCTCATGTTAAAAAAAAGATGATGGGGAGCCAAAATATACCCCAGTAATCACACATATATGTACACAAATGCACACATACACACACACACACACACACACACACACACACACACACACACACACACACACACACACACACATACACACACACACACACACACACACACACACACACACACACACACACACACACACACACACACTCACACAGTTGCACAAAGAAACACGCTCATTTAGCAAGCACATCCACACATTGTAAGGGATCATCATTTGACCTATGGAATATCTTTATGATATAGGAGGAAACTAGAGCACCCAGCAAAAGTTTGCATGGACGCAGGATAAACATGCAGACTGCACAGAAGGCCTCCCTGCTGAAAACCAAACCAAAGAGCCAAATTCTGAGGCCACAAGGCTGGTGCTACCCAACTATTTCAGTGTCTATTTATATTATATTAACAGAGTATACTCTGTAAAGTATTACAGAATTTTCAGCCTAAATACATTGTTTGTTCCACCTAAAAACACAGCAGACATTGTCTTGCTCAACTCTGCTCCACATGCTTCATTACTTACCAGCCGTAACTGTATCAGAAATGACGGTCTGATTTCTGAGGTCAGACATTCTACAATGATCCTTCTGTCCTAGTCCAGATTGTCCTGAATGACCCTTACTTAGCAAGTCTTGGTATAGATCTACATATGTACATGGGTTACCAAATACACTTTACTTCTGAATTCTAATTTTTGAGATGGAAACAGAGATGCAGCAAGCCATGACATGGGGTAGTATGGAGGGTGACTATTCAACTGTCGAATCAGAAGGTGGAATCAGGGATTCTGGGTCTATATCATGTTATCAAAAACCCGTATCATCGAACACTAGAAGACTGACATGTATAGCGCGAACTATGGTAACGGTGAATGTACAAAACCACGAAATGAAATGTCGAAGTGTCATGGTTGGCCCATCTGCAGTATAGCTCCGTAAGGTAAGTGTGCGATAGTTACGGACTTTAGGGTTATGGTGCGGGTTAAAGTAAGTGCATAGATAAGTAATGTATGTAAGGTTTAGTGTAGGGTTAGAAGTAGGGTTTTTTTTAACTGTATGTGTGTGGATTATTCGTTTTGTTTGTGTATATGTCTGTAGGGTAAGTGTGTGATAGTTATGGACCTTAGGGTTAGGGTGTGGGTTAAGGTAAGTGCATAGATAGTAATGTATGTAAGGTTTAGTGTAGGGTTAGAAGTAGGGTTTTGTTAACTGTATGTGTGTGGATTATTTGTTTTGTTTGGGTATATGTCTGTAGGGTAAGTGTGTGATAGTTACGGACCTTAGGGTTAGGGTGCGGGTTAAGGTAAGTGCATAGATAGGTAATGTATGTAAGGTTTAGTGTAGGGTTAGAAGTATTGTTTTGTTAACTGTATGTGTGTGGATTATTTGTTTTGTTTGGGTATATGTCTGTAGGGTAAGTGTGTGATAGTTACGGACCTTAGGGTTAGGGTGTGGGTTAAGGTAAGTGCATAGATAGTAATGTATGTAAGGTTTAGGGTAGGGTTATAAGTAGGGTTTGGTTTGTGTATGTATGTGTTTTATTTATTATGTTTGGGTATGTAGTATGTAGCGTGCGGTGGTGTTGGCCGACTATGATGGTTCGAGATTTGAAAATTCGCGGTTTAGGGTGTTCAGAGTATTTGCGGTTTGGCCTATGTGTGTCGGTGTTGTGGTCTTCGATGATATGGGTTTTTGATAACGTAATATAGACCTGGGATTCCAAAGCCTAGCAAGAGCTCTCCACTGCAACACACTTTCTACATCGGGAAATTTTAGTACCATGTATCTTTTAAATATATTAACTTCACAGGAGCTATTATGCTGTTATAAGAAGTTAGTTAAAAGCCACATTAGATCACTGAACATATAAATATGTTTTCTCTGTCCATGTTATAATTTGTAATAATATGTAGCCAAAGCTCCACTACAGCTGACTCACATTAAACACTGAAACAATGATTTATAATAGCTGTACTCAAAAAGGCAGCCACAGTAAACTCCATTTGCTTCAACCTCCGTCCTCTGCATTGGGTCAGTATTCCACAAAATGTTTCCATTCATGCTTCTGAATGGCTCTCTGGTAACAAGTGCAAAGGAAGTTAGCTTTCTCCTTTGTGATGCTGGTCAGTATCCCGAGCCTGAAAAATCCAGAGGAAATAGTGAGCTACATAGATAGCTCTTGTCCCTGCTGAGTACCATTTGAAGGTTTGCTTATGGCAATTTTTGAACAGGAGGGGCGTCGCTCATAGTCCTTCATGTTTGCCACAAGCTGTCACCAACAGCACGGAGGTCTGGATGAAGGACACTCACTGGATCCACTACAGGCAACCAGAATGTATCTGACCTTAGAATTCTTCAGTCTGCAAAACTGGTGTGTGTGGAAAAAGCCCTGAATAACTACATTGGGTGTGGTCAGTCAGGAAGATGCGATGGCTTCCCTCTTGGCTGAATTCAATTACTTGTCATGCCTCTGCAATGTTCCCCTTTTTGTAGTTGTATGCTGCATGATGACTGAATTTAAGCAATGTTTAGTTTGGCATAATTAACATGCAGACCTACTTCCTACACTAAGGAAGTATGTCAAAACAAGAGCTAAGGGCATAGATAAATTTATTTCAGATCCAGAAAGATGTTGCAAAAGTAGTCTGCATCACAAAGCAAAACGCATCAAGGGAAAACTGCTACAGACATACTGTAATAAAAACTCAGCTCTAAAGTGGCAACCATTTTCAGGAATGTGGCATTGTGTGCATCACTGTGCATTTTTGCTACTGGGATCACCAGAGATGTCCCTTTGTCAGGTGATACTAGTCAGCACAATGAGGGTAGATGAGTGGTTAAATTAATCAAAATATGAAGTTGTAATTTTCTAGATTCAGACCTACAGTTCCATCCTCACACTTCATATGGTGCTCCTTTTTTGTCTCTCACGTCTTTTTTAGATGTATTGGGATTTAAGCCATTAATTAATTCAAGCAAGATATTACTGTTATACATGCCTCATTCTTCATAAAGTTTGTATCAATCTAAATCTCCTTACCCTGATTTTCTGATGGAGTAGTACCTGTATTTAAAGTATGTCCCAGATTTTATGTCTTCAGTCCTTATCATTTTGGATTTATTTCAAATCCTTCAAGAAGGAATTTAAGAGTTATGAAGGTAAGCGTCACAGCAAAGTATGTAAACCTGTTTTTTTATGTCACCACTTTGACTTTGCCAAATGTATATTAGTCTAATAAAAGTGTCATCCAGACCTGATTCACAGGTACATCTGGTCAAGTTGCATCTCTTGGCTAACAACGTTTTTGTTCTATGACCATAAGGAAAATACTATCAGGACCACCAAAGTCCATATTCACTTACTTGGAACCCTTCGTCTGTTACGTGTCATCGTTTCTTCTAACCATAGAAGGCCAACTAAGAATCTTCTGTCACAGTACAAATCCACTTTTGATAAACTCCTTATGCTACAACCTGTGATCCCCCTTCATTTTTTGGTCCCCACAGATGTAATTTGTACCACCCTGGCCCCCAGTGCCCCAAGTCATTATTGTCCATGTTGGAGTGAATGACTTGAGACGTACCTCCCTGGATTACATGAAAAGAGACATGGGAGAGCTCTCGGATCATGTGGCCCAGGCAGGTATGACCCTAGCCCTGAGTAGCACCCTGCCTTTGGCAGAATGATACCACAGTATAAGGACAAAATGATTGACTTGAACAATTGGCTAAGCTTCTAGTGTCATTCAAAGGGGATCCAGTATCTGTCTGCCTGGGATGACATGATCGACAAACCACGATGCTTTGCCAGAGATGGTCTGCACCTGTTGCCCCTGGGATTCAGGTTACTGGCAAGGCTCTTGCCACCCCTATAGTGCCGTTTTTAGGCAAAGCTCAAAGGACAAAACCACCACCATAGCAGGTACAAGTATGCAAAATCTGAAGTTAATGCTACTCAATGCTAGAAGTCTAAACCTCAAAATGCACTCTCTTGAGGCACTTCTAAAAATGGAGAACATCGATATCTGTGCAGTAACTGAGACCTGGTTCAAGGCTCCAGAGAGCACCCCTGCAATACCAGGTTACAACTCTTACTGAACTGTTTGGCCACCAAACCAGGATCGAAACACTAAAGGTGGAGGAGTGCCCATACTCACCACGGATATTCACACCTCCAGGCTAGTTGCCCAACACAATGCATCTGAAATTCTCCAGGTGCAACTAACACTAGGTAAGACTGCAATCCAAATTGTAGCTTGCTACAGATCCCCCACCATGCCCCAGGATTCTCACTACACCTTTCTAAACATACTGGAAAATATTAAGATGCAGCCAAACACCCTAATACTGGGTGATTTCAACTACCCTGCCATTAACTGGGAAAACTACTCGGGTACCAACACCTTTTCCCAACGATTCCTGGAATTCATAAATTCCAATGCCCTGGATCAACTAATCCATAGTCCCATCAGGGGCTCCAGTATCCTGGACCTGGTCATTATCAACATGGGAAATCGATGCTCCACACCAGTGGTCACCACCTCGTTGATTAGGTCTAGACCATAAGCTAATCACCTTTGACATCCACATCCCACCCCTTCCCCCACTCCCCAATAAGGAAACATCTGTAAAAAAACTTCTCCAAGGCCAACTTCATGCTACTCAAGTCAGAAGTGACAAACGTCATGACACCCATGCAGACGGGAACTGACAGTTTGACTACCGAATCTAACACTAAAGCACTGTACGAGCACATCCACTAGTGCATGAATCATGCCATCCCAAATAGAACCAAGACACTCTCCTCCAAAAAAAGGAAGCCAATCTGGTAGTCCCCTGTCATAAACAAAGCATACAACAGAAGGAAGAAACTGTTGCAGAAAAGGGGAAAATCCCACAACACAAAAAACTCCCTTACCAGCCTCAGTAAGAAGCTGAGATCCCTCATAAAATCCTCCAAAGCTAGTTACAAAAATAAAATTGCCAAAGATTCCAAAGACAACCACAAGGCATTCTATAGCTATGTCAATAATCTAAATGGCAATGCTCAGATCTGCTCTCAGCAACAACAGAATGGCATTAAATATACTGATCCCAAGGACATTGCCAATATCCTGGCAGATCGATTCAGTGCCAACTTCACCCCCCCTCTCACCCCCTAAAGGGCCCATCTCAATACAGAAAGATTGCCAAATTCCAGTAATCATGGCAACACAGGTAAAAAATGCACTGTCCAAAGCTAAGGATACAGCATCCATGGGACCAGATGACATCCCGGGCCGTGTACTACATGAACTACAAAATTAACTGGCATCTCACCTAAGTGTCCTGTTTAATCATAGCCTCATCTCAGGCTTCATGCTCACTGAGTGATGCACAGCTACAGGTATCCCACTCCAAAAGGGGGCTCCACCTTGGATCCTGGGAACTACCGTTCCATCAGTCTGACGAACCTGATCTGCAAGGCCATGGAACATATTGTCATGGAACTTATAAACAAAGACATTGGCAACCTTCAAACACTGGAACCCACCCAGTTTGAGTTTGTGAAGGGCTGATTGTGTCTCCTGAACCTGATAGACTTCTTTGAATCGGTCTCCAGAGCTGAGGACAAGGGTAAGGCAGTCCACACAGCCTATTTGGACCTTGCCAAGGCCTTTTACACCATCCCCATTCTGGAATCATAGATAAACTTACTAGGCAGGGCATAAATCCCTACGTCACTCAATGGGTTGCCAACTGGCCTACTGACAGAACCCACACTGTAAAAGCAACTGACTCTAAATCCAGCTCCAGACAAGTGACAAGCGGAGTACCTCAGGGTTCAGTCCTGGGACCGTTCTTGTTTGGCAAGTACAGGCCAACAGTGAGGGACTCTGGCTAACAAAGTCCGCAGATGACTGCAAACTTGGAGCCATTATCGAATCCCCAAATGATGTGAATATTCTACGAAAGGGCCTTACAGAAACAGATGCTTGGTGCCTGGGCAATGGTCTCAAGCTCAATGCCAAGAAGTGTATAGTTATCCCCTTTGGGAAAAAACATGTACCCATGAATTACCACATAGGTGATAGTACACTAAACACCAAAAGTTTGATAAGAGACTTAGGAACACAGATGGACAGTAGTCTCACCTTCGATAACCACATCACCACAACAGCCAGGAAATCCTTCTATGTGACACACCTCATCTCTAAGGGCTTTTCATCCAGAAAAAAACAGGTCATTGTCCCACTGTACTCATCCCTCATTAGACCCTTCATAGAGTACAACGCCCCATTTGGTATGTACCTCACAAGACATCTGCAACAACTGGAAAGGCCGCAGGAACACCTCACTAAAAGAATCACAGGCCTAAAGCAGATGTCCTATGCTGACTGACTAAAAAAACTCCAGCTATATTCTGTCGCATATTGTCTACTCAGAGGCGATCTCTGCTTAACATACAAGGCCATGTCAAACCTAGAGCTGTTGGAGATGCTACACTTAAAGAAATCCCAATCCATCAGAGAAACATGTTCTAGGGACCTAAACCTTGTCATCACAATGAACAAAACATGCTGGTGGGATAGGTTCATGACCCAGAGACTCCCCATACTCTGGAATAGAGTGCCCATACATGTCAAGCAGAGAGCTTCCTTGGCCCTCTTCAAAAGGAACCTTGACGACTGGATGCGAGATGGGAAATTTATCCCGGGGATCACGTCAGTCACCCTGCTAGACAGGGGTCCAGGGAAGTAAATATTGTGGGAAGAAATAGCCAGGGAATTGTTATGGCTAGGCTTGTATAGGCCCTAGGGCCGATAGCCTAGTACAAATCTATGAACCAATGAACCTAAGTCTGTGCCAGGACTACCATCAATCCTCTAACCACCCGGGCTGACTCCAGTATTGCTGGGGCCAATTGTGGATCCTAAGGGTGTCCTGGGAGCTTGACTTATCTGTGTTTTTATCTGAGGGGGCTTGTTTGTGCCCTACTCACTTCCCTTCTCTTCCCTTCCACATACATCATCAAGCACCTTCCCTCCCAGGATGTCATGCCTACCCATTCCTTGCAGCTCCATTAGTCATCTGAGCTACTAATGAAACCCATTTCTGTTGGGCAGTAGCCAGGGTTTTATTTCTATATGCAGCTTTGTGTTCCCCCTTCTTGAACAATACATTGTGGTACTACTTACAAGATTATGCACTGGCAGCCTGCCTTACAACTCATCCAATTTTCTGATTTAGGTCTCATACTTCGCCATTACTATAAAGGCTCTGTTGTCTCATCAAAGTCTGCTTTGAAAGCCAGTTTAGAATAGCTTCTGTGGGCTAAGTGCAATTTACTGAGTTTGTTGACTTGGGTAGAGTACTGACTTCAGTGGACCATTTGCAGACTTAGCTCAGGAGTAAATATTCATAAAACATAGGACTATGTCTATAAGCCTAGCATATATACTGTCTTCTAGCATTCTACTGTAGAAGCAAATGCCTAACACGTTTGTTTGTCTAGTACTAGTCTGTAGCTATTTTCTTTTTCTTATCTGAACAAGGGATATAATGTTGAGCGCTAAGGGACTGATAATCGCATCAAAGGGAACCCGCAGTGCCTAATATGCCCATCTGTCTAGCATTAGTTTTGTAGCTATTTTCCTTCTTAAACAAATGAGGGTTATTTTGTCAAGTGCTAAGGGACTGCTAAGCATAATATGCTTCAAAGTGAACTCACAGTAAAAGCGCAAATGGTCTACAGAAGTGAATTCAAGGTTCAAAGTGTGAGGGAACTGATATATGGCAAGGGACTATACAAACTAGATAATTTAAAATATACTTACTACAGTAGCAAATGGACTATTATTCTAGCTATAAACTAGATGAGTTGAATATACTTACTATAGCAGCAAACGGACTGATATTCTAATTAATTTAAGGTGCTTATTATACTATATTAATGGGCATGTCTAGTGCTTCAAGCTGCTACATAGTGTTATTCGAGACATTGTCAGGTCCATTTGTACTGTATTAAAGTGCATTTCTAGTGTTTCAGGCTGCTACAAAGTGTTAGTCCATGTCATTTAGAGTGCCTTATATACTTTATTAAAGTGCATTTCTAGTGCTTAAACTGTTTCAAAGTGTTAGTCCAGCTAATCTGAGGTGCTATTTTATTGTATTAAAGTGCATTTCTAGTGCTTCTGGCTGTGACAAAGTGTATTAACTGTTCCAACTGTGAATGAACTGTTACATGGAAGAGGACTGTTAAGCTAAATGCTTTACATAAACCCACTGTAATAAGCTACCTAGCAGTTATATTCTAAGCTATTTTAGAAATGATTACCAACTGTTGTTAAGTGCAATAACTTGTTGAAATGGCTTATGCTGTTGTAAACTAAGGGACTCTCATATCCAGCTACTTTAATTTCTAAGTACTGTAAGGACAAACTAATTGTTTTGTAGCCTCTATAAGTGCTTTTTAGATGGCTTAAGATTCATTAACTAGTGGAAAGCGCATGTAGCTGTTATTAACTGCATTAACTGGTGAGGTAATGTAAAACAAATGTCCTTTTTCCATGCCCTAATCTCTCCTATATCTCCTTCTCCTTCCTAGGGACCGTAAACTCTCTTGTCCACCCTAACCAGCCTGCCCCCCTCCACTGAAAGGCTCGCCATGTTAGAAGACTTCAAACTGCAAACAACCTATTACCACACAGTACAACTGTTCAGTGTGTGTTACCTGCAAGGAAACAAGGTTTATAACTCTCTAATTCTGAATACTGGTACAGTCTGCAGTTTAACCTTGCAAAACACTGGTAGGAGGGTCCGCAGCACTGGCAAACAAGCATGAGACAATTTCTAAAGTAAACATATGACAATTTCCAAGGTATTCTTAACTAAGCCAAAGGGTACTGTATAAAATATAAAGCCAAGGTTTTATCTTGGGAATCAGCCTATCTGTCCCTTGTAATACCTTACCTTTGGAAAAACTCTGGAAGACCATAATAGATAGGCTCTGCAGCCTCGGAATCTGTTTGGGGCCCCACTCCGCTTCCCTACCCTACCCCCATTTCCCACCCACCCTCACCTCACTACCACTAGATTTATTCTAACCCCATATCACCTGATCACTCCCCACAGCCAATCATCTACATTCCTCCCAAACCCCACACCTATCCACCTCTCATCCAATCAACATAATTATCAACCAAACCCAATATGACACATACCATGCTCTCCTTCCTTAAATGCCTCCCACTAATCCTCAGAGCCCTAACCTACACAACATCCTTACACACATACAGGCCACTACCCCAAACCCCTTACCATACAACACAACCCTTCACACCTACAAAAGCCCACATAAGCTTCCCTATATCCCCCTCTCTATTTGATAACAGCAAAACAGTGCTCATACACAACAAGTACTGTTTAATATCTCTCACTAGAAAAATATCAAACAAGCTACACATAGATATACTACAAGCAATCAGACATCATATATTATTAAAGAATTTCCTCCTTACCTCTGGAGACATTCACCCAAATCCAGGACCAACCAACATTATAGCCCCAAACAAACACACAACAGACCTACTCATCATAAACCTTAACTCTCGCAGTATACCAAATAAAGTCACTCACTTACACACATTCATAACCCACTACTTCCCCAACATACTAACCATAACAGAGACCTGGTTAAAACCCAGCACACAGAATGAAGAAATTCTCCCTCCAGGGTATAACATCATTAGACTAGATAGAATAGGAAAGAAGGGAGCAATTGCAATTAAAAAAAGTTTTTTAAAAAAGTTTTAGTTTTTTTTTAAGTTTTTTTAAAAAGTTGCAATTATCTATAAAAATACACTTACTATACAACCCTTACCAACTCCTCTACCGAAACTCGATACTGCTGAAATCATAGGAATTATGCTACAACTAAACAATAAAGAGTATCAATATTCTTTGTGCTTATATCCCATCAGGCAATAACTCTCTTAAAATTGAGGAGATTCTGTAATGGGTAAAAGACAACCTCCCACAAGAGACTATTCTACTAGGAGACCTAAACACTGATTGGCTAGGCTGCAACTCTAAAAACCCCACTAACTACATCAACCTATATGGATTCTCTCAACTTATTCTAGAACCTACTAGAGTAGATAAGAAGTCCCAAAAAATATATATTAGATTGGACATTAGTGAACTACCCAGAACAAAACTACCAAACAGGTTGTCTACCAGACAGCTTTAGTGACCACCTTCCAACATTCCTCCTACGCAGACATACTAACATATCCAAACCTACAGTCTTTAGACAAGTCAGAAATGATCGCAAGGTTAACCCTCCAGATCTAAACACTGCATTAAACAATGTAACTGGGAACCACTGCACACCCTGAACTTGGACCTAGCAGTGAACTATTTTAATACTACTTTCACTAAGGTCCTTGACCAAAAAGCACCCATAAGAACTATTAGAGCTAAACTCCACTCAGCTCCTTGGCTTACTAAGTCCAGTAGAGCCCTATTAAAATCCAGAGATAAGGCATGGAAAACCTAGAAGAAAGACAACACTAGTCTTTCTAAACAAAACTATCAACACATTAGAAACCAGGCTAAACAGCAAACTAGGCTTGATAAACAAAACTACTACCTAAATAGCCAAAGCAAATACTCCAACAACTCCCAAAAGTTCTGGCATGCAATTAACTCCCTACTAAATCCAGGAAAAAACACCACACCCACTCAAGTCCACCTCAACCTCCACAAATAAAACTACCGATATAGCCTCAAAATTCAACAATTTCACCAAATCCATTAACTCACTATCAACTCAACTAGCCAAAAATAGCTACACACCCATGCCTACAGCCCCTAACAACTCTGCTCCCCTTACCTTCTCACCTATGCCAACGTTTACAATAAAGAAACACCTCTTAAAACTGAAGCCCACTACTCTCGCAGCAGATGGGCTACCAGCACATTTCCTAAAAATGGCGGGCCAACTCCATAGCCTACCCAGTCTCAATCTTTATCAACCGCTCTATACAGGAATCATATATCCCTCATCTGTGGAAAGTCTCCTATATCATTCCCCTTCATAAGGGAGGAGCCTCTTACGATTTCTCAAACTACCGACCCATTGCCATACTGTCGCCTTTATCAAAGATACTAGAAAAATGCATACACTCTTAAGTCATGCATTTCCTAAACTTAAACAATCTCCTCTCACCTACACAACATGGTTTCCGCCCACACCACAGTACAACCACCACCCTTCTCTCCTTCACAGACCTGGTTAACCAGCATAGGAATAACAACAGATTTGTATCTGCCATATTCCTCGACCTCTCCAAAGCATTCAATATGGTCTCTGACTCCATACTAATAGATACCCTAACCTCCTTAGCCTTCACCCCCAACAATATTGCTTGGTTTAAAAATTAACTATCAGAATGACAACAAGCTGTCCAGTGGCAAGGAGCTTTATCACCTCTGCTCCAATCCACCACTGGTGTACCCCAAGGCTCCATATTAGGACCACTACTCTTCTCTATTTTTACCAATAACCTACATACATGTACCCTGCAGGCCTCACTAATCCAGTATGCAGATGATTCCACCCTAATATGCTCCCTACAGCACCTCACCCAGGAATCATTCACCTCAGTAGAAAGATGGATCACTAATATTCAACTCATCCTAAATCCTAACAAAACTAAACTACTACTATTCACCCCAAACAAATCAAAAAACACTCCATTCTCCTTCTTATCTCCTCCAATAATGGTACTGTCATTTCTCCCTCTCTCCACACCAATAGACAACAACCTCCACTTTGACATCCATATCTCTCAAACTATAAAAAAGGTGCACAAAAAATGGATTCCTTATACAGGCAAAAGAACTTTCTATCTAATCAGGCTAGAGTCACCCTAGCTCAAACCCACCTTCTTTCTACACTAATGTATGCAGCCCCAATTCTCACTTATGCTAGGAAATCTGACCTAGACAAACTTGAGTCCTGTTATAACAAAATTGCCAAGTTTGCCAAAAACTCCCTATTTAGAACCCATCACTGCATACCTCTTAGGCAACTTCAATGGCTTGAACTGCCACAGTTAGTGCTATATCACCAACTTGTTATATCATACAGCAACCTACAACAACCTGACAAAATTCCCACTCTAAGGCAGTTACTGACCAACTACACTCCAAATCATCCACTCCGCTCTGCCAACAAATCACTCCTCATTATTACCTCAGCTAATAACACAGCCAGCAAATCTCTCTTTTTAGACATTATAGTTAAGACTTGGAATAATCTCCCTCCATCTGTGACTTCTGCATCTAATACCATTCAATTCAAAAACTCCCTTAAGGCCCACCTTACAAGTTCTTGGCTCTGTCCACGTATTACATAGTCCAAAAATCTGGTACTTCTACAACTTTCTCCTATCTCTCTTTGTACATGCCCCAGTAAGCATGGTTCCTCCAAATGTTATCCATGGAAAAACATGTACCTGTTAAAATCTGTTTCTCACTGCAAACAAAATGTACATATGTAAATATTTTACTGATTGGAATTGTCTGTACTGTTTTTTCTTTCTCTCCACTTCTTTCTAGATGCTACTAGTATAAAGAATACTACTTCCTACACTTTGTATAATATGTATATTGCTGTAAATGTGTTGTTTTAATGTAAGTGGAGCTTTTCTCCCCGGGCCTCCACTGTAAATGGACCTTGTCCAGTCAGACCATCCCATTAAACAAAATTAAAATAAAATAAATAATAAATAAATAATAAGACTAAATGTAACAATGATTTCAATATATTACAAAAAAACTCATATATATATATATATATATATACATATATATATATATATATATATACACATATATATATATATATATATATATATATATATATATATATATATATATATATCCTGCAAACAGTCTCAGGCCCTTCAATTTCATCCCCTCTAGCTCATCTGCTCTGCCTTTACTGTCCAGGTTTCTATACCATACAGTACTGATTGGACCACTGTTTTGTACACATTACTTTTCAGTTTCTTTGGCATTCTTCTGTCATGCACTACACCTGACGCTCTATGCCAGTTGACCGCAGCCCCTCTGACTTTAGCTTTAACCACTTTATTCACTTCCCTTTTCTTCAACCATCCCTCCCAGATACTTGAAGCTATTAACCTTGTCCACTATCTTCCCTTTTATCTGAATTCTCAGCTTTTTCTGATTTCCCCAATTTGCTGCCATTACCACTGTCTTACCTGTACTTAGTTTCATCTTACGTGCTCTCAGTTTTGCATTCCATTCCCCTATCCTTTGCTGATGTTCTTTCTCGATCTGCCTATAATGCCACATCATCTGCATACAGTAGTTTTGTTGATCTTTCCCCTCCGACCTGTTTGTTAATGTAGTCCACCATTAGTATGAACAGTAGTGAGCTCAGAGATGAACCCTGATGTACACCCACTCCCACTGGGAACCCCTCTGTGAGACTGAATACTGTTTCTACTTGAGTCATTGGGTCCTTGTACATAACCTGTAGTAATTTTACCAATGTTTCTTGGACTTTCAACCACCCCAGTACTGCCCAAATCAGCTTTCTTAGGACTTTGGTATATGCTTTCTCCAAGTCTAGGAATACCCAGTTTGACTCTTTCTTCATCTCTAGCTTCTTCTCAACTATCTATCTCACTGCAAACATCAGGTCAGTTGTGCTGCATCCTGATCTGAATCTGAACTGCTCATCTCCCATTATACTTTCTACTACTCTGCGTATCTGTTTATCAATCACCCTTTCTAGAACTTTCATGCAATGTCACAGGAGTTTGATACCTCTCTACTGTCCACAGCTGTGGATGTCCCCTTGTTGTACACTGGCATGAGTGTCATAGCACTTAACCTCTTACTACAAAAAATCTGGACAAATCCAAAAATAATAGGGGCTAAAGCATCAAAAAAGGGACACATTTTAAATATTGTTCTTACAAATTTAGAAAGTTGCTAAAATAAAAGGTCTTGTGTTACCATGCATATTCTGAAATATATGAAGAATGGAACTCAAATGCCTGTCACTATTTAGTGTCAATCCTCACTATTTTACTAATAAAACCCAGAAAATCACAAATTTTATGAGGAACAGACCAAAAATATGAAGCAAAAATCTGGACATTCTGCAAAAATCTGGACAGCTGAGAGGTATGATGAGTATGCTTATTCTCCAGTCATTTAGGATATGCATTTTTGTCCACACTGCTATGAGTACCTTGGAGCTATCTTGAAGCTATTTCACCCTATCTCACCCGGCATCTTTTCCATATCTCCTGTGAACTCATCTAAGCCTGCTGCTTTCCCTGTCTTCCTTTTCTTTAGTATTAATCTTACTTCTTCTAGGGTGGGCTCCTCCTTTCCCTCATCATAAGCTGCGTCTGGGGTAGTACAGCTTCTGTGGGGTTTTCTTCCTTTATAAGCTGCTGGAAGTACTCCTTCCATCTGACTTTGATGTCCTGAGGACTGGTGAGCAGGTTGTTGCTGTTATCCCTTATGAAGAGTGTCTATCTTCTTATTCTTTGTACCATCTATTGAGTCACTTTCTAGAAGCTGGTAGTGTGCCTCCAATGTCCTATTATTTGCTATTGCAACTCCTTTCTAAGCTTCTTTGTTAGCCAACCAATATCCCTTCTTAGCCTGGTTCATCTTTTCTATCTGCCACTTTTTCCTGCATTCCTTCTTTCTTTTGATAACTTCCAGGACTTTTACATTCCACCACCATCTTTCCCTATGTACCTTATTTCCAAACCTGGCTTGGCCACATATCTGTTCTGTAGTCCTCACACATACTGTTCTGAGGTACTGCCATTCTTCAACTCCACCTATTTCTTCCTCTTATTGATTGCTAGAACTCAAAGTAATTCCTTGAACCATTGTACTTTGTCTTCAGTCAACTTCCAGGTCTTCAGTCTGGTCTCTGTTGATCTTAGAGCCTTATCTGACCACTGCTTGCACCTGATTGTGGCAACCAGTGGTTTATGCTGTGGGCTGACTTTTTCACTGGGAATGATGTTGCAATCACTGATTCTACTCCAGTGCCCTTTCCTTACTAGGAGGAAGTCTGCCTGAGTTGCATGCTGGCCATGCTTGTATGCGATTTTGTGACTGTCTCTTTTTCTGAACCATGTGTTGGCTACTATCAAGCCATTTGCCAGACAGAAGTCTAGAATGGCCTCTCCTTCTTTGTTTCTGTTGCCCACCCATGTGGACCTAGGCAGTCCTCATATGCTGTTCTGTCTGTCCTGGTACGTGCATTCAAGTCACCTGTTACCAATACCAATTCATGCTACCCTGCTTTATCTAGTAGGCCCTGCAACTGATGTATGAATGCATTCTTTTCTGCACTATCACAACCCTGCTGTGGGGCATAGGCTGAGATTGTGAATACTGCCCTCTCATTAAACTGGAGTCCAATTAGTCTGTCACTAATTCCGATGCCATCCCTCACTGCCTTCTGAAGCTTCTCTCCCACCACAGTTCCAATACCATTTCTAGCCTGTCCCCTTTCTGACTAGTAGAGTCTGGATCCCAAGCCAAATGGCTTTGATGCACTGCCCTTCCATTTTGCCTCTTGGATACACAGGATGTCCAGCCTCCTCTGTACCATCATGTCATCCATTTCCAAGCTCCATCCTGTCAGTGAACCTACATTGGGTGTAGTAATTCTTAGTTCAAGTTTGTCAGGTTGATTGGTTTTATGTCCAGCTTTCACTCAATAGAGCTATCCCAAGGTAACACAGGCTGGGCAACTGGATGGCCAGTAGCTTATTGACCCAGGGCTGCTGGGATTTATAGCAGGCAAATACTGGCCAATAGAGGCACATACACCCACCCAACTGTTAGCATGAGTCCCTGGCGTAGATTGGGGTAGGTAAGTAACGTGGCTCAGGAGATCAAAATAAGTGAGGCCACCTCCACCAAGATGCCAATCATTAGCAGAGTTCCACAGGGCTCGGTAATGGACCCACTCCTTTTTGGGATCTACTTCTCTGAAATGGAAGCAAATGCTGAAGGGTTATGGCTGATTAAGTTTGCAGATGACTGCAAACTGAAGGTTATCATTGACTCCCCTGCAGAGATGAGCATTCTTCCAGAAGGTTTATCTCAGACTAACAAATGGTGTCAAAGCCATGGTCTTAAACTCAGTGCTAAGAA
Source organism: Protopterus annectens (assembly GCF_019279795.1). Classification (NCBI taxonomy): domain Eukaryota; kingdom Metazoa; phylum Chordata; order Ceratodontiformes; family Protopteridae; genus Protopterus; species Protopterus annectens. The sequence continues at coordinate 910,643,133 of NC_056743.1, read as the reverse complement.
ATGCATAACTGTACCCTTTGGAAAGTCAACCATCCCGGTTAATTACCATGTTGATAATATGCCCCTAAGAGTTGATCCAGTAGTCAGGGATCTGGGTGTGGAAGTAGACAGTAGTCTTACCTTTGACCACCATCTGGCCACAGTGATGAAGAAATCCTTTTATATTGTGCAATGTATAAGTAAGGGCATGGCATTTAGGCCCAAAAGAGGTCATTATCCCACAGTACTCTGCTCTTATCAGACCAATCATAAAGTGCAATGCTCCTTTGGTATGTAAGTGGCCAGGAATTTGCAGCAACTAAAGCGACCTCAGAGGTTCCTTACAAAAAGAATGCAAGCTGTAACAAACTGCCTTATGCAGAGCACCTTAAAGTCCTTTCCCTCTACTCGGTGTCCTATAGATTGCTGAGAAGTGATCTATACCTGGTTTACAAGACATCCACAAACCCCACACTTATGAATCTCCTACATACTCTTAAGTCAAAGAGTACCAGAAATACAAGGACTAAGGACCTGAATTTTGTATGTGACTTAAACAGAATATACTGGAGATACAGATATGTGTTCCACAGACTACCTCTCCTATGGGACAGGCTTCCCATCCATGGGACAACAGTATTCTTTAGGGAAAACTTAGCTAGGCTTAGTAAGGTCCCATGGGTCATTACCCTAATAACAATCTAGGAATCTAGGAATCTGCAAATTTAAATGAGACATACAATTAAGTTAAAATATTATATAATACAGCAGTAAGAATAGTTGTAGTAGTTCAGGAAGCATGTTTACAATAACAATTTTTATTTACAACCATAAATCTTTCATTTGCAATTTTGATGGTATAATATTTACAGAAGGGGTTTACTGCACCTGTTTTGTAATGATGTGGGACAGTAGGAGAATGTAAAACATAGCAAGACGTAACAGAAAGAAGAATGACTTAAAGCTGGATGTTAAGCATATAAGAAATGAAAAAAAATCAGGTTTCAGAGAAAGTGATGGATCAGAGTGGAGGACTGGATGAGAGTGATATAATGCAAAAACATAAAGAAATATTATATATATGCTCCACAACTATGTTAGTTCTTTAATTAAATAGTCTTCATGTATCTACCCCTCTGCATCTATTTGCCAAGTGCATGCTATATAACATCTGCAATATTGCTATGCTGCTACATAGCATGTAATGATGCAGGAAGACAATTTAATTAAAGAACTAACTCAATTGAGGAGCATAATATATATATATATATATATATATATATATATACACACACACACACACACACACACACACACACACACACACACACACACACACACACACACACGCACACACACACAAAACATTTTTGCAGTGTGGCAAGCCTCCCTGCACCCCTACATCTCCTGCAAATTACTTATTCCAACTCTGAGATAGCACTACAGTGAGGAAAATGGTAAATTTCCAGATCATCTCTGTACAGTGATCTCCATTCACAGTTTGCTCTTGTAAGTTTTGATGTTGTGCAGTTTCGTTCTTGTAAACTTTTGATGCTCTCGTCTCGATGATTTGCGTTTCGGTGTTGTGTTAATTCGATAAAGTGAAGTAGACCCGGCTTAACACAGAGCCTTGAGGAACACTTTGTCTAAGGGGGAAAGGAATTGATAACTAGGAGACTATTTTAACCAAAAATAATCTTTTTGAAGGGTATTCCATAAGCCAGAAATAAAAGATTAGCCTCATTAGGTAGTATGGAATGGTTTACTAGATTGAAGGCATTAGTCAGATCAATAAGCGAAACACTTTTAAGTTTTTTCTTTTCTGAGTCAATGAGAATGTCATCAGTCAGACTCCAGGGTGCTATGATGGCGCTTCTTCCTGTTCAGACACAGTGACAGTGAGACAGCATGTTGTGTGTGAAGGAAACAATTGAATGTATACAAGTTTTTCAAGGTTACCTAATACTGAGTGGAGATGGGTCAATACTCTGAGGCAAAACTATGTTTGTGAATTTTGGGGACTGATTGTATTATTTTTTCCATATCATAGCAACTATATTTTTGTAGTGTGAGCTTCTGTAGATATGGTTAACAGGGGATAGACAGTGTGAAGAGTCCTGGATGAAGCTGTTCAGTGCTTGCAATGGTATCAGTGCAGGACTTTTTCAATCAAATCTTCTATTTCCTTTTTGTTAATTGCTGGGAAGTAGAATAGTGATACAAATGGGGACAGGCGTAACAGAAGGAAAGTCAGATGGAGGGGGGTGGGTTAACAAGATTTAGGACAAATGGGAGATTGAATAGTACTGATGTCTTCTGGTTACTGGCTAGAATTCCTCCTTGTTAAGGGATTAATTTGCTTCCAGAAGTGATCTGGTCTTTGTGGAAAAGAGGAAAAGGGGATTTGTCTTGTTTTATAAACATTGATTTATATCTTTGCATAACCTTTTTGGCAAGGTTATGCAGCAGGGAAAAATTGCCCTTGATTTCAGAATTTTGGTCTGTTTTCCGTTATGCTCAAGCCTGGTCCCTGAGTTTTAGTAGAAATGGGAACTCAAGTGTTGTCCTTGCATTTTAGAAGTCTTGTTATGATGGAAACATTGTTTTTTTTTAAATGGAAAAGGGTATCAAGACATGTTTAGATGCTTTTTTAGAGTTGGGATACTGAAGCATAGGTGACCAGCTGTCCAATGCATACTTGATCTTATAGTCTTGATATACTATGAAGTACTTTTGTTCTTAAGGAAATGTTGACAGTGAGGTAGCATATGAATCATATTCGATAGTGAAAATGAAATACAAGAATATTTGCCGATAACTGGAGAAGGACAGTAAAAGATTAGACAGTTTGGGTTGCTTTTATTATTAGGTCAGTGTGGTTTTCTGTCTTAAAACTAAGTCTTTTAGAATCAGTAAGTAGTTGCACTGAGCCTTGATCATCTAGAGGTTCCTTCATATTATTTCACTTTCTTCAGACAACCAGCTTCTGTTACATTTTATAGTTACCGAAGAAAAGTAAACTAATCAGTAAGACACGGCTTATGTCATCTTTCCAAGGCTCTGGCTGACTTCTCATGACTTGTGTTTATTCCCACAACAGAATGATTCATGTAATGTTCGACAACCTTAACTCTGTGTGCTGGTTTAGCTGAAATAGCCTTCACAAAGATAAGAATGCAACCCCTTAAAAGAATCAGCTCCTATTGCTGTTCGGAATTATCCTGAAAGTCATTTTATTTCATGTCTCTATATACTTCCGCATACATGGAGTATTAGTATCTTTTTCATCTGGACATTTCTTCTAAAAATCCTAATCTAAAAGTAGGATCATAACTGGTCACATTTCATTCATTAATTAGCAGCTAGCTAGTGATAGCAGAGACATATTTCAGCTTATTTGACATCTCACAGCTTTTAATTGTATACAGTGAGCAGTCAATGAAGAAACTTGATTATGTAAGTTAGGAACTTTTCACTACAATAGTGAGCAAATAGTTTCATGATATTGAAGAAGAGGATTGAGAATGAAAGGGTTTCAGATACTTTAAGTATTCAAGTGGATGTGTAAGATTATGCAGAAGTTATAGAAATGCAAGCACCAGCAGGATGATTAACTTAAAAACACTAAGTAGTTAATATGATAAAATCACAAGTTCTTAAAAATGATAGCATCTTTATTAAAGTACTGCTAAAAGCAGACAGAGAGCAATACATTGTCCACGCACCTCACAAGATTCTCTTTGTGTGGTAAACTTCTCTGGATGTTTGTCGCTAACAGCATGCTTAATGGAGTTCTTTTATTTATTTATGTGAAAAGATGCTTATTAAATCATCCCTATGTCATCCTCCCTCTCTTCCAGTCTCTTTCTGCAGTTTGTTTTCCTTGTTCTTGAATAATGTCTCCTTTTAAGATGTTCCCTTTTAGGATATTGTTACCTCTTTTGATATACTTAAATGTTTCAGTCATGTCCCCTTCTCCACCCTTTCTTTCAAGTTATATGTATTACATTCCTTCCGTCCTTCTATATTTACAGGCATTTTGGAGCAGAATCTTATATACCAATATCATTGCCCTTCTTTGACTACAATGTAAAATAAATAGATAAATAAATAAATTACATAATTTTTTTCTGTTCGAATATGCTTTGAACAGATAAATACAGTTACAATACCGTTCGTATTGTTAAAGGTGTGAAGATGGAGCATAATTGTGGTAATTTTTTAACAATGCAAGAAGAAATTCAATTTTAAAGAAAGACATACATAAACAGTGCAGCTTTTTAAACTGAACTGAAACAAGCATTAAGAATGATGTTTTTTGCTGTATAAATATTTTTCCTTCATGCAATACTAATTGCTAAGGGCACAAACTACCAAACTGTGGATGGCAAGTTGTTTTGGTTTTGTTATTGGAACAATAAGGGTGGGTGCCAACTAAATATGTGAAAACTAATTGAAAACATGTAAGCAATTATTTTTGGGAACATACACAATTTCTGATAGGTTTGTGTATTAGGTTTCCAGTTGTCATATAAAAGGTGCTGATAATTAACCATTCATTCCAGATTAATCAGGTGTACTCAGCAACATATGCAGAATGGAGATATTTTTTATTCTATTGTACAGTCCACTTAGTCTAAGCTCTAATTATGTTCTTCAGTGTGAATTCTTGGCAAAAGAGAAAGAGAGAGAGAGAGAGAGAGAGAGAGAGATGTTTTCGTACTTCAGAAGATTCTCTTTATGTGGCACACTTCTCTGTGTTTTTTTAATTGCTACAACTCTATTTTGCTCATGTTTGCCTATGTGTTTTACTTCTTCCTTTTGATAAGGTATATGTCCTTATTCTTCTGTACTGTCAGTGCAAAATCCAAGTAAGCATCACCTGTCCCAATAAATGTGCCACTGATATTTATTGCACAAGCAATAAAGCCCAACAGGGTGGGTCTTATTAGGGAAATAATGCCTGCAGAGGTGTTGTGGCATTAGACTTTATCACCCATTGAAGGATATTTCCCTTGTAGCTACCACTCCAGTAGTCATTATTACAATTAGATAATTGGCTGTCTGTTCAGTATGTATTTTTTCTTACTGTATTCTTTTAAAATATATTTAGATGTAAAATAGTCCCCCCCTCCCACCTAATATTCCGAACTTGCTGTAACATATGTATTTGTTACTGGAGGAAGTATTTTACATCCAGAATATAAGTTATGTAAGTATTTAATGTATACACACACACACACACACACACACACACACACACACATACATACACACACACACACACACACACACACACACACACACACACACACACACACACACACACACACACACTCACACTCACACTCACATATTCCTGGGCAGTTATAGCCTCTTTCTTGATGAAAAACACTTCCGAATTGTTTTTTTTTTACTGTGTGGTATCAGTAAACTAACATCCTATGCTCATGACTGTGATTATGTGAGGTGTTGCCAGCTATGCCAGAAGACGTAGGGCAATGTATGTGTAGCATATGCTAGCACAGCTAGCTGGAATTTTGTAAAGAATTATATGGAATTTGTATATCAAACTGATTTGTACAGATGCTTGAGTTGGAAATGTATTTGTAAAGTTGCTTGTGTTAAAAATGTACCAACAGTGTAGCCTGCTGGACAGAAAAAGAAATATACATGCATTATTGTAACTGTTTAAATGTATATGTTTTAACAGATGATACTGGAAGAGAAGAGGTTAATCTCAAACTTTGAAAATAGTTTGAAATTAAATTACTTGGCTTAGGAAATAAAGATTGTATCTTACAGTTCTCAATGCAACCAGAGACAAAAATCTGTACTAGGAAGCTTCCTGCATTGTCTTTGGGGTGGACTAATTGCTATTCTGGAAGGGTGGAGGTTTTAAATTGTTTTATGATTTCCAGGAGCTGCAGCAGATCTTAGCAAGGCTCAGATGACCAGATGTATGTCATGTCATTCTGTAATCCATCACTAAAAATGATATTTTAATACTAGGTGAGACTGAAGTCTCAGAACAGTCTGTTTTTGTAACCTGACAAGGAAGGACCCCTCACCTACTTCATCTTGCCTTGCTCTAGCAGGTCAACCAAGGAATAGTAATTCTTTAGATCAATCAGGAAAATATAGTAAGATTAGTTAGGTACATTTTTTCTGTATATGTGTGAATCTATTCATCTATGTTATTTTAATCTTTGCTGTAATTGAAACTGTTGTGTTATTGTAAATGGATAGTTAGAATTTTCATATTCTTCTATTATTTATTATTAAATACATTTAAACTTTTCCTTGTGGCTGGTCTTTTAGAGAATATTTTAATCTCTGAGAGTTCATGACAGCTCTGGCCACTCCTGAAAGCCTTACCACATTGGCCAAACACTACCATTTGTATTAATATTAATTCCATTCAGTATAATTGGGTACCCTTGCAAGAGCCTTAGAGTACCTGGCATTGGAATGCCTGGAAGCAGTGTAACTAACTTATAGTCTGGGCAGAAGGGGGCATAGCTAGTAAGTCTGTTCCAGTCTTTCCCAGGTGTGTGTGTGTGTGTGTGTGTGTGTGTGTGTGTGTGTGTGTGTGTGTGTGTGTGTGTGTGTGTGAAAATCAGATCTAAAAGAGTGTGTGTTCAACTGCTTGGAGCAGGGGCACAAAGCACTGGTTTCACAGAGAGAGTGGTGGAGAACTTGGCATGGACACTCAGCTGTGGTCTCACCTCTATAGCTGTGCCAGTGGGGAGTCTTACTGGGGACCAGGAGGGAGACAGATAGAGAAACACAGACCCCAGACTGTGTGTGCTCCCCTGTGTGTACTTAAGGAAAATTGTGTTTGATGCAGAGAGCTGTATCTGGAAGCACTGGGTGTATCCATTTTGGTTCCAAGTGAACATCCCTGTCTAGTGTCAGTGGTGAGGATTTAGGCTACTTGATTACTGGGCCAGAGTGGGGAAGTCACAATGACTATACCTTTCAACCTCTTAGAGCAAGAATTCTGGACAAAGCCAAAATTAATTAGGGGACAGAGTGTGAAAAATAGGGATAAATATTAAATATTTCTCTTATAAACCTAGAAAGTTGATAGATTAATAGATTTTTTTATTAGCATGCATTTTCTGAAGGGTATGAAATCTGAAACTGAAATGTTTATCACTATTTAGTGACTTCAATCCCCTGTGATTTGCCAGAAAACCACACATTTTACGAGGAACAGAACAAAAATATGAGGAAAAATCTGGACATTCAGCAAAAATCTGGAAAGTTGAGAGATACGTGTATAGTTAGTCCATTTTCTAAAACTTTAGCAAGCCCTTGTTGTCATTCGTACATTATTTTTCATTTAGCAACACAAAATGAATATTACTAAGCTGCATAACTTGAATGTATTATCTGATTTGCCAGTGAACAAGTTGCTTGGGGAGACATATTGCTGTAGATTTTATGGATATGTGGATATTAAAAAAAGATATAATAAACAGGCAGTATCAAATATGTAAATAAATGATCCCCACTGAAACATAAGAAATCTGTCCTTTATAACTTCTTCAGTTGCCATTAAGTGCATTTTCACTAGCTGATTTTTTTTTTTTCATTTTTGATGTCACACAATGAGTGATCTGGTCATTTCTTTGTATTAATTGGTAATATAAAAGCACTCTTTATTGTTGTACCTTACTGTTTTAGAATATATATTCCCACAGTATGGATGAATCATAAGTTGTTTTCATTGGCTATTTTCTGTAATGTATGTGAATGATTTTGTAACTATGTAGCACTTTTGGAAGAAACTGTTTATAGAGAAGACTCCTTGTACCTGTATAGGATGCTGTAGGAGTATGAACATCCTGACAAGCTTCTAAACACTGCTTAGCACACAACTAATTTCAAACTGTTTAAGATAGTTTAAATTTAACTTTCTTAAGTTTTCAGATGGTGCTGTGTTTTCCGGACTCCTCTTTACTGTTTGCCGTAAGCGGCCTACAGTTTATGAAGCATATAACATGTTTTTTTTAGATTTATCACTTTTTTATGTTTTTCAGTGTGTGCGAATTGTTATGGTTCTTTGTACCGAGTCTCCAGCAACAGACTGACCATTAAAAATTGAAAAAAAAAATAGCAGGTTTGGTTTCATCTCATGTACCCTTTACGTAATTTAGCAACCTCCAAGATTGCACAACCTCTAGGGAAGTTAGCCAGTTTTGGCAAAAAGAGTCCTTCACTGAAGAACAACTCTATGAACCAACAGATAACAATAAAAAAGAGTGTCTAGTATTAGATGATGAGTATTATTTTTCTTTTTATAGATAGGAGGATGGATTACCTTTATAGAAAGACCATGGTCCTTACCCTCCCTAAGAAAGCCTTTCTCAGGACGCTGGAAAGACAACTCTGATAGGTGAGTTTCTGATTCAACAGAAACAATGCTGATTTTATCTTGACTGTGGAACAGTAGCTGAGTTCTTGTCCTTACACAGATACTGGAGAAGTCATAGTAGTTTCCTGGTATTACCTATGTCTGCTCTGCAGACCTGATAAAGGCATAAGACTGCATACCATGTATTGTTTAACACTGGAGGTAGAGCATTATGATACCTTGAGGCACTGCTGAAAGACAGTTTATTCCATTTCCAATATCTGACTTGTTGCTGCATTACAATTGATAAGTCAAGCCTGTAGTTTGATAGTTTGAGGATATTAACGATGCATCTTTGATGTTGGCAAAAAACACTGCCTATATCTCTTCAAGTGATTGTAATTTATAGCATCCACTGAAGTGTTTTTTTTTGCTAAACCTGAAGAGGAGAGATGTAGAACAGCAACTCCAGATCAGAGTTCATTGATCTGCTCCAGAAGAGGGTGCACTGCTCCTTGAAGGTGAAGGGAAGCAACTATCTTAAATGAGAAATTTAAGTGTCTTGATGTCCTGTTCATGGGTCAGGTAAAGGAAAATTCAGCTTCAGTTTTACACATTGGTAAACAGTGAAGTAACAAAATTATACAAAAAAATAATTAGAAGGAAATAATGAGTGGAGATTAGTAGCACTAATAAAACTATTCATAGCTGCAGGTACAACACTATAATAAAGTGCATTCAATGAATAAAACTTGTAATATGAGAAGTCTATCAAAAAAGTAGTTAACCAATAGCTAATTTGAACAGGTTTGCCTTTAATCCTCTCTTGAAGCTAGTCAAATTAGGAGAATCAGAGAGCCAGCAAGGAGGACGTTTCCTTAAAATCGACATTTGTGGCTAAAACTCAGAAAGCTGAAAAGTTCAGATTGTGATGTGGAACAGTTAAAGGACCCTTGGTACCAGAGTGTTAACCTCTGCAAAACCAGGATAGCAGGCATTGTATAAGGGTAGACCCAGACCATGAAGAACTTCATAAATCAAATCAAGGACCTTATAAATGATCTCTTGTTCGACTGGTATCAAGTACAAACACTACAAAATCAATGTAATTTAAGTGAGCAAGTCCCAAGTCTGACAAACCCACATCCAAGGCATTGCAGTAGTCAAGACAGAAGGAATCCAATGTGTGTACCACAGTGGCAAGGCCTCTGGATGGAATAAAGTGCTTTATTACAGTGATATTCTGCAAATAGAAACAGGTTGACTTGACCAAATGCTAAAATCTGGCCCTTTAAAATTAGTTTGTCATTGAAAATCTCACCAAGATCCTACAGTTTTGACATAAATGACAACCTTTCTTGACAGTAAGTAAAATTTTGGACAAGACTAGCATGGAGGAGTCCCTAAGTGTCGCATGTACTACCATGTCCACAGTTTTAGAGGTACTGACCTTAAGTTGATTACTAACTATCCAGTCATGGATAAGGTCCAGATCCCAGTTAAATGACTGAGAACAGACTCAGACTCCTGTAAGAATGAGAGTCAAAACAGTGTGCCTTTAGCATACTAATGGCATTGCAATCCTCTTAAACAAATCACATTCCTTAGAGGCAGCAATTAAATGGTGAGCAGAAAAGGACCAAAGCTTGAACCTTGTGGAGCCCTACAGTCATACCTCTCAACCTCTTAGAGAAGGAAATCTGGACAAAGCCTTAAATAATGGGGGACAAAAGCCCAAAAATAGGGACATTTTTAAACATTGTTCTTAAAAACTTAAAAAGTTGATAGAATAACAGGTTTTGCATTAGCATCAATTTTCTGAGGGGGTATGAAGTCTGAATCTCAAATGTATGCCATTATTTTCTGACTTCAATCCTTAATGAATTGCCAATGATTTGCCAGAAAAACACAATTTTATTGAGAAACAGACCAAAAATATGAGGCAAAAATCTGGACATTCTGCAAGAATCTGTACAGTTAAGAGGTGTTCCCACAGTCATGGGTTGTATGAAGAAGAAGAGGAAATATTTTATACCTGGTACCACCATCTTGATGCATTCAGAAAGGTAAGAAGCAAACCATTTCAGTACAATACTGGAGATACCCTAGTAATTTTCTAGATGATACGGTAAGATAGCATGGTCTGCTAGGTCAAACACTGACATGAGATTGAGTAGACCCAAAACAGAATAATGACAATGATCTGTTGCCACTATCAGAACATTAAAGACTCTGGTAAGAACTGTGTCAGTGCTGTGCCTTGTTCTAAATTTGGAGTGGCATGTATCACAAATGCCACGATCACTCAAATAAGACTCTAGCTGACAGAAATAGTGGGAATTTGGAGACTGATCAATGAATGGGTGTAGTGGTTACACTACTGAAGAAGGCATTGTATGAGATTATGGTGATGTAGTGAGAGTCGAGTCCCAGGACAAAACTCTTAGTTTACAGATCATTTTATGTCCTCATCTCAACTACGATCATGAATATTGTTGGTTTTACTGTTCACTGTAATACTTGAGGATGATAGAGTATAGCAGTTGCTCCTTCAGCTGAGAGGAATCAGTTGAGGTGGTTTGTGGACCCTAGTGAAGATGCCTCCTAGGTGCTTCTCATTAGAGATGCAGCAGATTCAGCTTACTGGAAAAAGGCCTCATGGCACATTGCTGGGGAATGTCCCAGGATCTTTCTGAATGAACGTGGAGCTGTTGCTTTACCCTGATTAGCATGTTACAATAACAAGTCTCACCAGGACAAATGATTTAGAAATTGGATGAATGACTATATGAATGTTATTTAAAAGTCTGAGGTTAGGCAGAAAGCAAATTTATTTTTCTGATACCTAGGGTAGGCTAACTGATTTGTTAGAGTGGAGCAATGGATAACACAGTTTCTCTGTGGAACTCTAGACTGATGACTAAAAAAGACTCTAACCAGATTATTCACTCATGTGCCTTGCTATTAGCTATGATTCTTTAGACTGGAAAAACCCATGAAGACAGGAAGCAAGGCAAAAAGTATTCTTGGAGACGGCTTAACTTTTCTACCTTTATGAGAGAAGGAAAAGTAGTATTAATAATTTAACCTGTTGTCACTGCTTCCTGATCAGCATTTCTGTGATTAGCTAGTTCTTGAGGGGTAGGAAGTTTGAAAGTTTAGTGATGTTGGGCTGTTTTTACTCATTTGAGGGGAATGAAAACACAGAAACAAACTGTATGGATTTAAGAAAAAAGTAAACACATCATTCAATGCATTGTTTGCAATCTGTTTTATAGCTGCTAGAAGTTAATTAGTCACTAATATAGGGAATCAGCTACCATCTTCACCTAGTTAGGCAGAGAACAATATAGTGGAGACCATTTGTTCATTCATCTGGTCTCTGATTACCTGCTCAATTCACTTTTAGAGATATGGGAGAGCTGGAAATTAACCTGACTCTCAGTAGGTGAAAGGCAGTGAAACCAGTCTCAGATAGGGAGCACCTCATCACAACATGCACACCTTTGGGTAGATTGGGAGAATGTAGCACACCTTTGGGATGTAGCAAGAAACTGCAGTATCCAGTAAAATCCCATGCAGACACAGGGGGACACGTGGGGTGCACATTGAAGGTAAACCAGCTGCAATAAACTGTGCACATTGAAGGCAAGCCAGCTGCAATAAACTGCAATTTCATAAGATACTACTCTCTCTATATATGCTTTCATGGTTCTAAAGTTTACTGTTTGTTTAAAGGTGTCTGTGCTTACTAACTGACAAAACAAATTTTCGTACCTGTAAGCTGGCATATACTACCATGTGGGCAGCTACAGATAAATTACTTGGTAAAGCTTAACATATTTAACAGTGTTCATATTAATTCCTCTAGTATTAATTTTCCTCACAGACAAAAGTATCATCTTGCACTGAGAAAAGCTAGAATCATGTTACAATAAAATTGCAAAGTTTGCCAATAACTCCACTTTTAGAAGTCATTACTGTCTTGCCCTAAGGGAACTACAATGGTTAGAACTTCCTCAACTAATACATTACCATCAACTAGTGCTTGCCTTCAACATAATAAAGAACCCCCACAAAACCCCAGCCCTAAACCAACTACTAAACCAATATTCAGCTAATCGTCCTCTATGCTCATCCAACAAAACCCTGCTCTGCATATCCAAAGCCAACAATTCTGCATGGAAATCTCTTTTTTCCCACACCATTGCTAGGTAATGGAATAAACTCCCCCAAAATATCTCCTCAACACCATCTATCTCACTTTTCAAAAAGTCACTCAAGTCATAGCTCTTGCAGTCATGGCTCTGTCCTTGCATCACATAAAGGCTTTCCTGCTCTCCACCAAATCTTGCTACCCTCCTCTCTTCACTACTTATGATCTCTAATATACAGTGCTCAAATTCTCCCACACAGGGCCTACCATCTTGCAAATTATTTTTTTACTTGAGCAAATTATTTTTTTATCTTGTCAGATGCCTCTTTCATGCCATCAGTTATTGATTGCATCAGTCCATGTGTGTTTAGCTCTACCACTGCTGACATTCAGGGTCTACTATGTATAAGTTAAACTTCCTTAGAACAATCTATTGTATGTTGTATCTCTTTGATTGAATACATTGTACAGACTATTATATGAGAAATCTCTTTGATTGTATATATACAGCTATACGGAATTTTTCTGTTGTAAATTGTATTCTTGTGGAGCTTTTCTTCCCGGGCCTCCGCTGTAAATGGACCTCGTTCCAGCCAGACTTTCCCAGTAAACAAATGTAAAATAAACAAATGTAAAATAAATAAAAAATAAATAAAATAAATCTTCCACATTCACATATTTGAGGAGCTAAAAACATAACATAGACTGTGAGTGCTTAACAGAGCTATTTTAAACATTAACTTGGGTTTATTATCAATACATGTACTTCACAGGTCCATAAGTTTACTTTGTATTTGCACTTGCAAACAGTTATTGATATAACAAATTCTAGTACATGTATTCCAATATTTATTACTTTCTGTATAACTACAAAAAACTATTTTGTAGAACATAACCTCTTTAGTTGGTTACACAAACCAGATATTCCATAGCCCAACTATGTTTTTGCCTCATAGTGGGCTAGTGACAATTCAAGAACTTGTAATCTATAAACAGGTTCATAGGATTATAGGAGATTACTAGGCTAATGACCCAGAGGTCATTTTAAACTTATCCATTTCATCCCAATGTAATGCCATAAAATCATTAGTTAATACCCAAGATTGTATTTAGTAATGATTGCCTATGTCCAGGAGAGTTGTGGGTGTTATTCCCGGTAAGAATTTATGGTGCCCCATCCAGTCATCCAGGTTCCTTTTGAACAGTGTCATAGAGGTTATTGCATGAGGTCTTCCTATTTGTGCATTCAAACATCCTAAGATTATGTGTGTATAAATGAAGTCATCTTTCATTACCTTATTAGTGACAGATATTTAAGGCAGAGTAAGCACTGCAACATGCTCAGGAAGAATACATTATTATTCAACATAAACCCAAAAAGTATAAAATGAGACAACATAGTCAACAACTAAATGTAAAGTTCAACAGAAATGGTTCTCCATGAGTAAACACACACTCTAGCACTTTGTTAAGCTGAAGCTCTGGCAGATACACCACCCAAAGCCTTTGTGTCAGCTGTGGCCTGTGAAGGAGATAACAAATCTATTCACGTAGCAGCCTGGCTTAGGAGGTTTAAAAAATTCCATTGTAACCTGCATTGCACAGGTATTTTGTACTACTTTGTAAAGTTATGGTTTTAAAGCTGAAAACTGGGGGATGCTTGTTTCATATATAAGCAAAATAAATTCAGTCTATCCACTGATCCATCAATTCATTCATCTATCTATCCATCCATCTATATTGACCATTTTTGCCTGCTTTGTTCAACTCAGGGTTACAAGGGGAGAGCCTTTATTAGCAATCAACAGGCATAAGCCAGAAAACAGTCCTGGAAAAGGCCTCAGTCCAGAGTAGCACATATTGACTACTAAGGGCCATTTTAGCACTGGCAGTCACCTACTTATATGTCTCCAGGAAGTAAAAACAAACCAGTTCTTCATAAAAACTTAAATGGACATAAGGAGGAGCCATCCAGGATGTTCAGTGTCAGTTATATTAAGCCATTTTGTAGAATATTACATTTGAAACTTTGGTTTAATGACTATGTGCAAACAGTATCATGTGGTAGTTTACAATAGGGACAAGACATTATCCCAACATTTTGCTTATTTTAAACATGAAGGCTTATACAGAACCTTGATTTTAGGATTAAGGGAAGTAGAAAGGCGGAAATTGTGCATTGTATGTTAACATCATAGAAGCTACTCATTTTACAATGTTTAATTCAAGTCTTGATGTGAAATTCAATCTTCTACAACTTGTATCACCAGGGGATGATTTCTCTTTCCCAATATATTTGTGAACATTTGAAATTTTGCAGGAAAGACATGCTTGCAACCAATGTAAAGGACAGGACTTCACTTTCTTCCCAAAATAAAAGAATCTGAGTTTATGCTGTTAAAGAATTTCATATCAATGTGTTTCAGAGAGAAAATAATTGCTCTTTGTAACTATTAGATTAGAAACTTGATTTAATTATTTGTTTTACAAGACATTTGTCATTTTTCACATTTTTTACAGTACATAACTGCCCAAATATGTGTGCAAAGAGGCACAAGTGGTAACCCTATAATGAGGGGATCAAAGGAAAAGTGATTTTTGTTTATGCTGTAAAAGTGAAAATAAAGTAAGATGGGGAATGAGATGTTCACTTGGCAGAATAAATTATACATTTTATGCAAGATGATGGGCTGCTGATGGCAAACTGATGACGATACAAGGAAACATGATTTGGAAAGAGTGGTGGGAGTGGGGTAGGGTGCTGGGTCATTTGTTTCCTTTTTCTTTCATCAGATATATTCAACTCAGTATGAGAATGTTACTGCTGTTAATCTCACCAACCACACCTTGGTTTGTTTCACTGGTTATATAACCGCTAATATGGCATAGCGGTAAATAAGAACCATTTTAAAAGCTTTCATGAATGCATTACAGTGTGCAGTTTTACCAATAATGAGTTTAGTCTGCGGTGCTTGTGTCAGCACAAACTTATGTTAGAATAACCTCCTGTTGGAATATTTTATAAGCCAATTACTTCTCTCTGATTTCTATAAATAATACACATGCCATGGCATAATTATATCTATAACACAGCTGCAGCAGTATAATTTCTAAGGTATTTGCTGCTGCTGTATTATAATAATCTTTATTTTCTGATGGCTATATATGGTGTGTTTGTGTGTGTGTGTGTGTGTGTGTGTGTGTGTGTGTGTGTGTGTGTGTGTGTGTGTGTGTGTGTGTGTGTGTGTGCGTATGTGTGTGTGTGTGTTTGTGTAAATATGTATAAAAACAAAAATGTCCCACAGTAATAGGATTATTAGAAATGTTTGACATATGCTCTCACAACCCCCCCCCCAGGTGAATATATCATGTGAGAGATGCAAATTATTATTTAAAAACATGCAAGAGTTGCAGCTCACTTGCTTCTGAATGTGTAATGACTCTTTATTTATTTATATTTTCAGGACTTTATAAATCCATTCATGCTAAGAAGGACATATCTCACCAGCTGTAAACATGTGTTTTGCCCTCAGGACAATCATAATGGATGATATATAATGCAGTGTCTTAAAATGTCATAGAAATATAATGAACTTACTAATATCCTATAAAATTGATGTATATTACATTCAGTAATACATATGCTATACAAAGAAATTATGATGCTAAAAATGTATTGCATTCAGAACTTCACTGTACTTCTCTTAAAACAGGAGTGAGAGTACCTTTTGTCCTGATTACACTACCCTTGTTGAACTTCTCACCAATTTCAACCGGCTGTCCAAGTCATCTAGAGCTGATAGGGAAAATACTTATTTACATTTTCCTTGAGCCGACTTTTCACTACATCCAAACCGTGCCTCATTGTTCATGTGTGGTTTATTTTCTAAAAGATACTGTTGTCCAAAACTTCCATTATTCCCTTAAGATTCCAGAACATCTGTCATGCTTACATATCCAAGTAACAAAAAAGGACTACTGTTGTAGTAAACCAAAATTCCGGTACAACTTCACCAGTAAAAACAACAAAAAAACAGAGTTGGAAACCCAAACCTTTAATACACAGCAAAGCTTTCTGGTAGAACCTTTCTTCAGTGCAATGTAAAAACTTCAATCAACAAGCATTTTTAAAGCAATTCAAATAAAATCACAAGTGACACAGCCCTAGTAACAATCCAATAACAATTATTCAATTAAAACACTTAAAGTCACGGTACATAAGCATTCTATATAAAATATAGCATAAAAATCTTCTTCTTCTTTCGATTTTCCTGGTTAGGGGTTGCCACAGCAGATCACCTGTCCACTCATGATTGGCAGTGGAGTTTTACGGTGTTGAGTTGCCAACCCGGTGCCCAACCTTCCACAGAAGGTGCACACATGCATGCACTCACTCCTAGGGCCAATTTAGAGTGTCCAATCCACCTACAGCATGTCTTTGGGATGTGGGAGGAAACCAGAGCACCCAAAGGAAAGCCACACGACCACAGGGTGGACATGCAGACTCCACACAGAAGGCACCCCAACCGAGGATCAAACTGCAGAACCTCTTGCTGTGAGGCGGCAAAGCTATCAGCTGCACTACCGCAGCTGCCCAAAATATAGCATAAAAATATAAAATAATTGTCATTTCCATCTATACTGCATCTGTTTTTTAAGCAAAACTGGTTTGATGCTTACTGTAGCATTAAACCTGGTGCATGGTCAGCTTGCCAACAGATTATACAGCTAAATTCTCTAGACTCTAAGATGCTATTCAAATCACCACCTCTAATATTTCTATAAGCTATATCTATCGCCCTGAATAAAAATTCATGGTCCTGACCATGTGTATGTATAAGTTTTTGTTAAAGCATTAGTTGGAATATTACTTCTGATCTGTGATCTGTGCTCAATAATATGTTCTTTAAAATTACAAGTGGACTACTTTATTAAATACATATCAATCTTAAATACTTTGTTTCATCCCAATGTCCTTTTCAAACTCAATTTCTATTATACAATGACCCCCTATTAATATTCAAAATCGTGCACGCTGATTGGTCAGCGTGTACATTGTAAATCAGAGTTATAGTAATGGAAAAAGGTCCGGTCACCCAGACTTTTTCCATTACTATAACTCTTTTTTTTACAGCAATGGAGAAAGCAAAATCTCCGTTGCTTCACACTGTCTCGTTATGTTAAACTTGTTTAACGTAGCGAGACAGCTTTAAAAACAGCAACGGATTCTCCGTTGCTTTTTTTAAAGCTGTCTCGCTACGTTAAACTTGTTTAATGTAGCGAGACAGTTTGTAAAAAGCAACGGAGATCTTGCTTTCTCCGTTGCTTTTTTCAAAACTGTCTTGCTTTGTTAAATGGGTTTAACATAGCGAGACAGCTTTAAAAAAAGCAACTGAGATTCTCTGTTCTTTTTTTTAAAGCTGTCTCGCTATGTTAAACCCATTTAACATAGCAAAACAGTTTGTAAAAAGCAAGGGAGATCTTGTTTTCTCTGTTGCTTTTGCCCACAGCTCTGATGTACTGCGTAAGCATATGCATGTGCAGTACATCAGAACTGCCGCAGAATACCAGACAGCTGTGGAAGGGCAGCAAGGAGGCATTGTACAATGCCATTATTTAAGAAAAGTAATTATTTTTTTTCTTAAATAATGTCATTGTATAATAGCAATAACCCACTTCTCGGTGTGGGTAATGCTGGATTTACCCACGGTTGGCTTTATTTGGCCACTCGGGCTTCACCCTCATGACCAAACCACACCCAACCATGGGTAAATCCAGCATTACCCACATCCAGGCGTGGGTTATTGCTATATTATAACATCCCAAACAGCCCATTTTTAACTCTGGACTTCTGTTCTGATTTCTCATAGTTCTCGGTTCCTTATTTGTAATCTCTAGCAAAGCTAGAACTTCCAGTGAGTGACCTCTCAAACCTCTTGCATCAGAGGCACATGGGATATATGCAAATGACCCTTATGAACATCAGGTGTTTCAGCTATGGCCTGAAATTGTCCATAAAAACGATGAAACAAGTCATGGGCATTCAGAATCGCCAATTAGCTGAAACACCTGATGTTCATAAGGGTCATTTGCATATATCCCATGTGCCTCTGATGCAAGATGTTTGGGAGGTCACTCAGTGGATGTTCTAGCTTTGCTGGAGTTTTCATTTTGTTTTTACTGATTGGTTTTTCAGTGACCTTCTCACGTATTGCTTTTATTTGTAATCTCTGCAATCAGCTAATTTTACCTTTCTTATTAATGGTTTGTCTTTGTTTTTTTTTTCATTTTCTAATTATACCTTTTGTAGCCATTGCCAATACTAAAGATAGCAATGCTTTCACTTCTTTGGTACATGTTATTTTACACCAGCTCAAAAAATCATCTCTATACTGAGAATACATTATTTTACAAGTACAAGACATTTTTGTACTGAAGCAACTCTTTACATTCCCATAATATATTCTCCTTGAACCTCTTTCTGAACTGTCACACCTCCAACATATTCTTCTTGCCACTGGAAACAATTTTCATGTCTCATAGGTTTATATAACTATCTGTGCAAACCTTTCCATGCAAAAATTCTACATGTTCTAAATTTAGTTGCATATCTAGGATTAAGACATATTTCCCTCCACTGATCACCTGTGATATCTTTATTTAAACACTCACTCCATGCTCCTGTCTTTGTATGGTATTTCTTTTTTTTTTTTAATTTAATACTGCCTTATATGATTTACTTATTTTTCTTTTCCAGTCTGCCAGTCCATTCTAGAGGCAGTCATAACATCTACTATTTCTGGTTTAACAAATTACAATCCAGCTTCCGCATATCTTCCTTGAGCTCTAATATTAGAAATGTATATGTAAGTTGATCTGAGTTCAATAACTCAAAAATCTGCCTAGCTTCCTTACATTTTATTACCCTATTACATTTTGATCACCTGCTCCCAAATCATGGTTCTTTGTTCTTTCTTCTTTCTTTCTTTTCCAAATTCCAGTGATTTTCTCTTCTGTGTCATTCTTATTGTAATATATTGTATAACTTATTAGTATTATTCTATTTTCTTCAAGGTCTAACTTCCTTTAACATAAAGACTTTCTTTATACTTTTATGTATGTAAGATTGTACATAATATTCTTTATATTATTTATATTTTTTCCTAGATGTACTCAAATGCACACTTGCGGTCATGTTGTCACCTCACTGGGCACAATGGATATCATGAGCTTCCATTTCAGTAAAAATTAACCACTCCCCATGGCTCACTATCCAGGGAAAAACTACAATGTCTAACACAGACAAAGCTTGGAAAGAATGTCTCAAACATAAAACTACTGTAACCTGCAACTCTATAGAGAATTTCACAATCTGAGTAAAAAAAAAAATATAATCTGGATAAACAAATATTATAGCTATCTACAATTTCAACACAAATATAACTCTCAAAAAGTCTGGATATCAATAGATAACCTGTTACATATCAGCTCAAATAAGAAACCCAGTCCTTCTCATGATAGTTCTCCACTAGGACTGCTACCTCATTCAATAACTACTTCAGAGAAGGCATTGCCTCCCTAATTAAAAACTCTTCATCCCCATCCAGAGCTCCTGCCCCCCTTGATATCCAATTGCAGTATTTCTGTGACCAACAGGTTAGACCAAAACCAACATTCTCTATACACCACAAAACACTACTTTTCCTTTACTATCACAGGCCTAAAGCAGATACCATATGCTGACCGTCTAAAAAAACTCCAGCTATACTCTGTGGCATATTGTCTACTCAGAGGCGATCTCTGCTTAACATACAAGGCCATGTCAAACCCTGAGCTGTTGGACATGCTCCACTTAAAGAAATCCCAATCCCTCAGAGCCACACGCTCCAGGGATCTAAACCTTGTCATCACAATGAACAAAACATGCTGGAGGGATAGGTTCCTGACCCAGAGACTCCCAATACTCTGGAACAGACTGCCCATACATGTCAAGCAGAGCGCCTCATTGGCCCTCTTCAAAAGGAACCTTGATGATTGGATGGGAGATAGGAAATTCACCCCAGGGATCATGTCAGTCGCCCTGCTAGACAGGAGCACAGAGAAGTAAATATTGTGGAAAGAAATATCCAGGGAATTGTTATGGCTAGGCTTGCATAGGCCCTAGGGCCGATAGCCTAGTACCAACCTATGAACCTATGAACTCCCCCTCCACATCTTCACCCTCTATATCCATTGCTGGCAACTTCCACATATGACCTGCTTCTATATCAATAATTACACAACTTCTCCTTAAACTCATACCATGTTCTACTGTGGCAGGCAACCTCTCACCTGAATACCTAAGGATAGATGTGCCCAGTCTCTGCCCTTATCAGTAGATCAATAGCTGAATCCTGTGTACCCTCATTATGGTAAAAATCATGAATTATTCCCTTCATAAAGGTGGCATCTCTGCTAATGTCCCCGGCTTCCAGCCAAGTGCAATATTATAACCTCTCTCCAACATTCGTGAAAGATGTATTCATAAACAACTTATTCACTATCTCCTCCAAGAACGGTTCTTAACATCCACCCAACATGGCATCTACCCAACATACAGTACAACTACTGCCCAACATTCATTAACACTATAAACAAATACAGGGACTCAGGCAGACTTGTTCCCTTCCTATTTCTTTACCTGTCTAAAGCATTTGATATAGTTTCTTCCCCTAATGTCTCCCAGACATCTGTTAGTAAACCCTCCTAAGCTTCCCTGCTGCATTGTGGGAAGCTCAGTTGCACACTGAGAAGCATTGCCTTAGTTTTCACCCCTAGCCTTCAACAGACTAAGTCCTTTAGTTAGTCTTAGAGCAAACTCTGGTCAAACTAAACTAAATCCCAAATAATAGTTATGATAAAAACTTAACTTAATGGACCCGTTTCTAACCATTTCTCCAGCCAGCCTGATTGACATGGGCATCCTGAGGGAATGTAGTAATTGCCTCATGTATACTAACAACTGCTTACTCCTAATCAGACAAATACAATATGTGAGAGATGTAATTACACTATGAATTTGGAATCAGTTCTCTCACATAACAACAAACCAGACATCAAACAGGTTGTCAGGACATACACATCACCTCTGACACAAAATAAGGTCACAACACATAAACCCACATATGCAGAGGTACTCAATAGAAACCTGCCAAAAGATCAGGGACCTCCCAAATGCAAACCACTTACACACACTGCAAAGCAAATAGAATCTATTACACACA
Organism: Protopterus annectens; assembly: GCF_019279795.1. Taxonomy (NCBI): domain Eukaryota; kingdom Metazoa; phylum Chordata; order Ceratodontiformes; family Protopteridae; genus Protopterus; species Protopterus annectens. Next base: position 910,621,373 of record NC_056743.1, on the reverse strand, counting down.
ACACATACAGCAGTGTCTCAGGAAATAAGCCTGTAAGGCAAAACACCTCAAAACCAAATGTTCTGGTCATAGCCAACTTCATAGTGAGACACACAGATGTCCCCTTCACCAGGCTAGACAAGGAAAAGGTCACAGTCAGTTGCCTGTCAGGTGCCAGGATCTGTCAAATCAAGCATGTACTCAAGCCACTCAACAACATTTACCGCTATGACTCTGTCATTGTACATGTTGGGGTGAATGACTTGACATGTTGGGGTGAATGACTTGAGACATTCCTCTCTGTACAATATGAAGAGAGACATGACTGAACTCTCAGATTATGTGTTCCAGGCAGGCATGTTGCTATCCCTAAGCAGCATTCTACCTTCACCCAGGATGGTGCCACAATATAAACAAAATAATTGGCTCAGTTTCTGGTGTCAGTCCTGGGGATCCAGTATCTTTCAGACTGGGAGGACATGGTTTGTATCTTTCAGACTGGGAGGACATGGTTTGTATCTTTCAGACTGGGAGGACATGGTTTGTATCTTTCAGACTGGAAGGACATGGTTTGTATCTTTCAGACTGGGAGGACATGGTTTGTATCTTTCAGACTGGGAAGACATGGTTTGTATCTTTCAGACTGGGAGGACATGGTTTGTATCTTTCAGACTGGGAGGACATGGTTTGTATCTTTCAGACTGGGAGGACATGGTTTGTATCTTTCAGACTGGGAGGACATGGTTTGTATCTTTCAGACTGGGAGGACATGGTTTGTATCTTTCAGACTGGGAAGACATGGTTTGTATCTTTCAGACTGGGAGGACATGGTTTGTATCTTTCAGACTGGGAGGACATGGTTTGTATCTTTCAGACTGGGAGGACATGGTTTGTATCTGTCAGCCTGGGAGGACATGGTTTGTATCTTTCAGACTGGGAGGACATGGTTTGTATCTTTCAGACTGGGAGGACAAGGTTTGTATCTTTCAGACTGGGAGGACATGGTTTGTATCTTTCAGCCTGGGAAGACATGGTTTGACAGGCCACACTGCTTTGGCAGAGATTATCTTCACCTGTCTTCTCTAGGCTTTTGGATACTGGCAAAGGCTCTTGCCTACCACATAGTGCCTTTTTTAGGCAATGTCAAAACAACAAAATTTCCAACGTAAAAAGGAGCCTAAACAGGAAACTGCACTCCCTGGAAGCACTCCTCACCTTGGAAGATGCTGACATCTGTGCAGTCACTGAGACTTGATTCAAGGCCAAAGACAACACCCTGGCTATGCAAGGCTACAATGTTCAGACCCAAAACGAGTGTGAAAGAATCAAAGACGGAAGTGTATGCATCCTCATTAAAGCCAAATACACCTCGAGACCGCTTAAACAGTATGACTCACTTGAGCTACTCTAGGTACCGCTAACTATAGGTAAAGCACCCTACCACATCATTGCTAGCTAAAGGTCTCCTTCCATGAACCAAGAGAAGCACACCGCCTACCTGGACTTACTAAAGTTACTCACTATACAGCCAAGCACTTTGGTCATGGGTGATTTCAGCTATCTCTCCATCAATTCGGTGACATACACAAGTGCAAACATGCTCACCCTGAGTTTCCAGAACTTTGTCAATACAAATGCCCTGGAACAGCTAGTATGCACTCCAACAAGGGGCTCAGATGCCCTAGACTCAGTATTCACCAAGATGGGAGGTCACTGAACTACTCCATGTGCATTGCCATTCCTGGTAAGGTCACTTGACACCCCCACAGGAGCAAAAAAACTGAAAATTTTCTCCAAAGCAAACTAGATCCTACTAGGTGATGATATAAAAAGTTTCAAACCTCTAACAAAGCCAACAATGACTCCTATGGGGCAGAGTACACAAATGCCCTGTATAACCAACTAAACAATTCTACAGACTCAGCTGTACCTGACTGGATCAAAACCAGGTCCTCCACTAAACAATTCTACAGACTCAGCTGTACCTGACTGGATCAAAACCAGGTCCTCCACTAAACAATTTTACAGACTCAGCTGTACCTGACTGGATCAAAACCAGGTCTTCCCAAAAAAACAGGCCACCCTGGTTGACTTCAAGTATAAATAGGTTATATAACAAAAGGAAGAAACTGATGTCTAAGAGCAAGAGGGAAGTGACTCAGCAGAAGACCCTCCACAGACTGAAGACACAAATCAGATAACTTGTAAGTCCTCTAAAGCTAGTTAAGAAGCTAAATTAGCATCCCTAGCTAAGGATACTCATAAGGCATTCTTTAGCTACATCCAAAATCTAAAAGGTAATAGCCAACTATGTGACGAACTTATAGTGGATAGTTTGTCTCATACTGAACCTGAGGAAATTGCCAACCTGCTAACTTACAGATGTGGCACAAACTTTACCCACCCTGTCCCCACCAGCCATATCCCAAAGCATACCTGACACCAGTCCTTTACCTAGTATCTCCACAGTGCAGGTAATATCCACTTTATCCAAGGCCAAAAACATAGCCACTATGAGACCATATAACATCCCAGGCTGCTTACTAAGCAATATAAAACAAGTCTTAGTAGAACCACTTGGCACTCGTTTAACTTCATCCTGAGCACTGGCTTTGTTCCAGAAGAGTGGAGAACAGCAACGGTGACCTCCCCTTGTGCAAAGAGGGTCCGTCAACCAACCTTGGGAACTAGAGACCCATAAGTCTAACCAGCCTTATCTGCATGGCTATGAAAAGAATCATCATGACCTTATCAACCAGGATATAGTTGACCTTCACACTCTTGATTTGACCCAGTTTGACTTCGTTAAGGGTAGATCATGCTTATTGAACCTGATGGACTTCTTCGAGAATGTCTTCAAAGCCTTGGATAAAGAACTTAGAAGATATGCTGATAAATACAAAAGAAAATATATATAAATATAAAAGAAAAGTGCAAAATAAGCAATTTATTGATGACCTGAAAAAGTTTTAGAGAGAATTGGGAAACAAGGTAAAAGGAATTGAAAGACTGCCAAAAAAAGAAGGAATAGATACATTTTGGAGAAGTATTTATAAAGATCCTGTGGAACATAATGAAGATGCTAAATGGATAGAAGAAGTAAAGGAAAGAATAAGAAGTTCAAAGGTGTAGGATATGAAAAAGGATGAAGTAACAGCCAGAGAGAGATTGAAACAAAGTTAAGCAATGTCTCTAATTGGAAAACCCCAGGCCCAGATTCAGTATCTAATGTCTAGTTAAAAATATTAACATTTTTGCACAAAGATTTAGCCATGAGTAAGAACTATTTATATATGCATCCTGAACAAATACAAGGCTAGTTAACAACAGGAAAAACAATGCCCTTCTTAAGAATGAACCTGCAAGCTACCCTTAAAGTTATAGACCAATAACTTACCTTCCAATGAGGTCTAAACTATACACTGGAATTGATACCGACAGAGTTTACTGTCATTTCGAAGAAAACTCAATTATGGCAATAGAAGAAACAGGCAACAAAAGAAAGTCATATGGAACAAAGGATCACTTGTTTTTAAATAAAGTCATAGTGAAGAACTGTAAAAAGGGGAAGAATTTAAGTATACCTTGTGCAGAGGGATAACTACTGCTGTCCTCCATTCACTAGACATGAATCCAGCTTGGGGGTTAAGGATGAACAGTTATATTACAGGGCTCAACAGGTCATGCTTCATACTATTCAAGACAAATCCTGGGATATTATCAGGTCCCACAGATGCAGTATTTTTTACTTTGGAGATCGTTCTGAGGACTTGTTCATTAGTGATTATCAGGAGATTTATGGCTGAGGGTATTTCTTGAGAGGTGTTGGTAGGAAGTAGGGTGACATTTCAGCTAAATCTATCAGCCAGTAGCTTTGCTATATCCAGCAGCTTTGTATAGGTAGTTCCATTTACAATTAGATCAGCACCCTGCTGTTTGTTATCTTTGAGGTTGTTGACAAAGCTGAAGAAGGCTTTGTGGTCGTCCTTTGCCTGTGAGGCTATCTTTACCTTAAATTTGGCTTTGTTGGACTTGATAAGTCTCAGTTAGAGGATGTAGTGCAGGTAGGTGTCGGACCTCTGGACTTCACTGCTCCATCAAAGACATCTCTTAGCACAAAAGAGTAGTAGTAGGGAATAAACCATCAGATTTGGCATGGAATGACTGTGAGGAAGAATTCAGATGATGATGGCTGTCAGTAAAAGTGAACAACAAAATGCCACAAGGGTCATTGCTAGGGCTCCTCACTTTTCAACATATTCTCCTGTGACATATCAGAGGGATGAATACAGAGTGACCCAGCTTTAAACTGACAAAAAAAAATGGGACCACATTCCTGGGTAGAATGGAACAGTCTAAAAAGGGTCTAAAAGTCTTCTGGTGGGAGCAGGTGAGGCAGATGAGGTTCAGTGCAGACAAGTATAAGCATCTGCAGTTTATAAACAGCATCCCAAATGTCATCTGTAAATCAGCTGAGGGGAATTTTATATTCTAGCTCTGATATATACTGGTTAGACCATAACCAGAGCCTAACAGTTCTAGCAGTAAGTTTGCTATGGATGGCATTACTGAGAAATGACAGTGAGTTATTGGGCATGTGACTATGCAATTCTGTAATAGGCTTACTATGGGTAGCATAATTGATTATGTGCAATGGGGCAAGCAATGTGGATTATAGAATTCTATACACATCATGGAAGAGTACTGTGGACGATATCATTACTGAATGCACTGCAAAGGTTATGGGCAGCGGTGCAAGCACTGCTGGTTACAGGTTTAACAGAGTCAGTACAGCAGGGCACTGTTGATAACACTTCCCAAGATTTGCACCAGCAAGAAATTATTTATATTTATTTATTTATTTATTTATTTATTTTGCACAGGTAAATGAATTGACCATAAGGGCTATTTTTCAGCTACAACTTTATTACATAAATAATAAACGTAACCATTTTTTTTTTTTGTTTGACAACAATGCATAGCATTAGAATTACTTAGGTTCATAGGTTCATAGGTTCATAGGTTCATACTAGGCTATCTGCCCAAGGGCATTTATAAGCCTAGCCCATAGTTATGTGGCTTTCGCCACCCCTTTAGTTTGAATAAAAACTATGCCTATCATTTTTCTGTGCCTCTGTCAAGCAGTGACACTGAAGTAATCCCTGGGGTGTATCTGCGATCTCCCATCCATTGGTCAAGATTCCTCTTGAACAAGGCCAGCGAGGTGCTCTGCCTCACATGTACCGGGATTTTGTTCCACAGCATAGGGAGTCTCTGGGTGATGAATCTGTCCCTCCAGCACGTTCTATTTATAACCGTGTCAAGGTTTAAGTCTCCCGCCCTTGTGGTTCTGAGGGATCTAGATTTTTTGAGGTGAAGCATATTCATCAAATCTGGGTTTGACATGGCCTTATATGTCAGGCACAGGTCACCTCTGAGCAAGCGGTATGAGACTGAATAAAGCTGGAGTTCTTTCAGTCGGGCAGCATAAGACATATTTTTGAGACCCTTTATCCTTTTGGTGAGGAACTTTTGGGGCCTTTCAAGTTGCATCAGGTGTCTGGTCAGATACATTCCGAACGGGGCATTGTACTCAATCATAGGTCTAATGAGTGATGAGTACAGGGGGACGATGACCTCCCTTGATCTAGATGTGAATCCCTTCATGATCAGGTGGGCGATATAGAAGGTTTTCCTAACTACTTTAGCAACATGAGTGTCAAAGCGAAGACTACTGTCAACTTGGGTCCCCAGATCCCTGATGACTTTTCTGTGCTCAGTGGATTGTCACCTATATGGTAGCTAGGGGTAACCTTGTTTTTCCCGAAGGGTATGACTATGCATTTTTGGCGTTTAACTTCAGGCCATGGCTCTGGCACCAGTTATCCGTTTCTGTGAGGCCCTTCTGGAGGATATCTGTGTCAGATGTGTTTTCGACTATGGCGCCCAGTTTGCAGTCATCTGCAAACTTTGTCAGCCATAACCCTCCTGTGTTTGCTTGTACTTCAGAAAAGTAGATGCCGAACAAGAGTGGACCCAGGACTGAGCCCTGTGGGACACCACTTGTGACAGGCTTTGAGTCTGACATGGCTCCAGCAACTCTGACCCTGTGGGTTCTGTCGCTTAGCCAGTTTGCAACCCATCTTGTGATGTATGGGTTTACATTCAAGCTGATGAGTTTTTCGATGATACCTGAGTGGGGTATTGTGTCGAAGGCCTTTGCCAGGTCGAGGTAGGCTGTATGGACTGCCTTTCCCTCATCAATGGCCTTAGTGACTGTCTCGAAAAAGTCAACCAAGTTTAAGAGGCAGGATCTGCCTTTGACAAAGCCAAACTGGGTTGGATCCAAAGTCTGCAAGTTCCCTATGTCTTTATTTATGAGTTCCATTATGATCCTCTCCATGGCTTTGCAGATAAGGCTTGTCAAGCTAATGGGGCGGTAATTTCCAGGGTCTGTGGAGGCACCGCCCTTATGAAGTGGGACCACAGTCGCCGTGCGCCACTCCTTGGGTACGTATCCTGAGGTGAGGCTAAGATTAAACAGCTGTCCTAACTGTGGGTTTAATTCCTCGTTGAGTTCATGAAGCACACAGCCGGGGACACCATCCGGTCCCATGGATGCTGTGTTTTTGCCTTAGTGAGGGCAGTTCTCACCTGGGCGTTGGAGATGTTTGGGGGCTACAATCCTCTGGAATAGATATCTCTCCTTTTTGGGGGAGGGGAGAAGTTTGCACTGAACCTGTCAGCCAGTATGTTAGCAATGTGTGTAGGTTCAGTAATTTTCACATCATTTTGAACTAATTCTGAGCATATCTGGGAGTTTCCTCCTAGGTTTCTAACATAGCTAAAGAAGGCCTTATGATTGTCTTTAGAGTCCTTGGCGATTTTTCTCTCAAAATTTGCCTTGGATGATTTTATGAGAGCTCTTAGTTTTTACTTATAATGATCAAAGGTGTCTTACCTTTCAAGGATTTTGCTCTATCTTGTAGTAGCTTCCTCCTTTTGTTGTAGAGCCTGTTTATGGCTGGGGTCCACCAGACTGGACGCTTGCCTTTGGTACAGAGAGTCTTAGTTTTGTTTGGGATTGCCTGATCCATGCAGTCCTGTAGGTGCTGGTAGAAGGCATTTGTAAGTGATTCAGCGGTTTGAGTAATGTTTACCACTGGCTCAGGGGCCTTAAAGGAGACCACACTAGTTTTTAGAAGTGTGAAATCGGCTTTTGAGAAGTTTTTCACTGTGGTCTTTTTTGTTTCAGGTGGGGCGGGATGAGGACCTCCAGCGAGATTAGTTTATGATCTGATCTCACCAGTGAGGGGTATACTTCCGGTGTTGAACATTTTGATCCCATGTTCGTGATGATGAGATCAAGTATGTTTTCACCTCTTGTGGGGATGGTGACTAGTTGTTCCATGGCATTTGAGTTTATGAACTCCAGGAATCTTTGGGTTAGAGTGTTCGGGCTTGAGTAGTGTTCCCAGTCTATATTAGGGTAGTTGAAGTCACCTAGTATGATGGTGTTTGGAGATACATTTATCCCTCCAATGTTTTCAGGAAGGCCATGTGAGGTTCCTGAGTTTGAGAGGGTGGCCTGTAACATGCTACAAATTGCAGAGCAGTCTTGCCTATGGTTAATTGCACCTGGATGGTCTCCGATGCATCGTGCGTTGCCACCAACCTTGAGGTGTGGGTGTCCTTTATGAATATGGACACCCCTCCTTTCTTGGTGTTGTCCGGATTTTGGGGCCGGAACGTATGATATGAGGTGAAACCTGTTAGTGCTGGGGTGCTCTCAGGAGCCTTGAACCAGGTTTCTGTCACAGCACAGACATCGATGTTCTCCATATTGAGAAGGGCCTCGAGTGCGTGCATCTTGAGATTGAGACTTCTGGCATTGAGCAGCATTACCCTTAGTTTTTTTCCTTTTTGGTGTTCTAGGGTGGTAGGTTTAGAATTTGAGCCTTGCCTAAAAAAGGCACTATGGGGGTGGCAAGAGCCTTTGCCAATATCAGGAAGCCCAGGGGTGACAGGTGCAAGCCGTCCCTTGCGAAGCAGCGTGGCTTGTCCAGCATGTCATCCCAGGCAGACAGACATTGGATCCCCTTTGAATGACACCAGAATTTAAGCCAATTATTAAAGCTGATCATCTTATCACTGTATTGTGGCATCATTCTAGGTGAATTAGACATAACAAACCAAGCATGGAAATAGTGTTAATGACATATGATGCAAAAAATGAATTCTATCCTGCTCTAGTAATCAGCAGCCATTCATGTAGGCATATACAAACAAGTTCTAGCAAAGAAAGAATTAGATTTCCAGTGTCACTGACCCCACAGACTTACGGGGGCTTCCTTACAGAGGTAAAATGTTAATTCCCTGGTGAAACTTGGGATAGTAGATAGAGACATAATGCCACAAGGAAGGGTACATTAGTATTGCTAGGATTTAAAGGTTCAGCAAATGTACTGAACAGAGTGCATTGGAGCGCCTAGGTCATTCATTGCAGAAATGCTTGATCTGCGTATTCAGTATGATGTCTTCTGTTTTAGCGTTCTGCGCAGATGTGTCCAATGATCAGTGTGGAGCAGTGTAAATTAAGGTACATATGAGGAGTTTGGCTGTGTGTAACATTTGCCCTCAGCCAGAGTCAAACAGTGATGTTCCCGGTATTGTATGTCAGTCACTAAACAACAGATATTGTTTTCTACTGCTTGGGGGCTTGTTAAGCAGCTTTTAGGGGACCATTCAGAGAATGGCAAACATACTATGTTGTAGGCAATAATGCACCCTTGGTTAAGGATTTCCTGGAGAAGAAACTAGCTGTTGTGATCAAGATGAGAAAATTACCATGGCTGTGTTAATGCTTTTACTTACATGTGATGAAAAATTAAGGGTGGAGGCTAGCCACTCTAAATATTTACTGGCATTCACTGCTTTTAGTTTCACTCCTCTGTCTTTAGAGGTGCTAAGACTCTAACACTGGCTACCAAGTAATACTGTTTTATTCTTGGAGAAGTTTACTGACATTACAAGTTTATCTAACTACACTTCTGCTTGCCTGAGACCAGCTGAAAAATTGAAAATAATGTTGTCTCAGTTAAAGGTGTAGCTAGATAATGCTTGCACCCAATGCCATCCCCCAAACTGGCAAACCCCTCAACTTTAAGTTGAGGAGAAAAAAAGCTCCTCTCCTCAGACTTGAGGGGAAAAAGCAAAAAAAAAAAAAAAAAAAAAAAAAAAAGTTGTAGTCTCCACTTGCTACATTTGTAGCAAATAGTTTATTCCATACATGAAGCTCTGCAAAGGTTCAGTTCTGACTTCAAATACCATACCATCATTCATTTTGGAATGTAGGTAATGCACTAAAGATTGATTGGGATCTGTGGATCATGGTCTTAAATGTATGGGCCTGGGGCTGCTGCCCCCTTTGTACCATCCTAGCCGTGCCTCTGGTTGAAATAACTATGACTGTCCCGAAACATCATGTGATCTGTGAGTAAATTTAGTGACAAAAGATGGCAATGATGGGTAATGCTCTGATAAATACCATAAAAAGAATAACCCAAGAAATAAGCCTTGCCATACCATGCTATATCTAGTTGGGATGGAGGAATGCTGCAGGTGTTTTAGGACCCTAGATATTCTGTTCTCTAAGTACTTCCTGAAGTAATCAGGTTTGACATTATCTAGTCTGTAGATTTTAGTTAAGAAAGTAGCAATGTAGTCTACTAAATGAGATGGTCTGATGAGGTCGTGAAAGATGACACCCTCATTACCTCTCTTTTGCCCACAACACTCAGTATGAAGCCAGTTTGTGACAGTAGAGCCATGCTTACTTTACAGCTTTTCCTGAAGTCATGTTGCCAGCCATTTATCAGGCTGTATGATTCCAAATGATTTTTATCTTGCATCAGTGGAGGCTGGTGACTTCATGGGGGTTGCAGGAAGCAAATTAATTGGTGGAACTAACTGAAATTGTGTGAGGCTACATCATGGCAGCATGATGACTGCATCACTGTTATCAAACAACAGCTGGGGGTCAGTCACTTTCATTTTTTTCATTCACAGGCTGCTTCAGTATGCAGAGCAAATAGAAAAATAGCAATAATAATATTGGTCACACTAATGTACGATTGTTCTACACAAACACTGCCTATGCCAAGCAAGATTAATAAATGTTTAACTATGTTCAAAGTATAGCAAAGGTCAATAAATTTCATCTAAAGACTGCCTCTTGGCCCACCAGCTCAAGCTAATTTGTTCATTGTGTATATATTGTGTGCACCTCATATATATGTTTTTTATCAAATGAATAAATATATACATAAATGGCCATAGTAATGCACTTCAGATTATTGCTGTCAGACACATACAGAGCAGCCCAATGCAACACCCATACCACAGACGTGTCCACCAGTTACATCCACTTTGGTAACTGTGTACACCCCAGATGTATGAGTGTGATCAAATGAATGAGTAGCCACATGATTATATTAAAGTTTAATCTCAGATGTATACAATGCATACCACTGCAATCCCACTCATGCATACATACATTTACAAACAGACACACATACACACACAGGGGTACACAAAAAATACACACAGATGTGCCCATCAGTTATTGACTGTGTACATCTCGGAAGTCTGATTGTGATAAAAAATGAATAAATCAATAAATACAAAAATAGCAATAGCAATATATTTAAGTGTGTTGCTGTCAGATGCACATCTGCTTGCATACAACCTTGAGTGGACTTATTCCACTTACACTCTGCAAATTACTTCATTTACAGGTTGAGCTACAGCAATGAGGAGATAAGCAGAGTTAGAGAAACACACAGCATTTCTTGGTTATGCACTTGCCAAGTGAAAGTATGATATAACTAACAATGACCCATTTGGACACTACCTTTGGAGCCTAATCTAACTTCTCAGGAATAGTTAGTTGGCATTATATTTCATTGCAAGGGAGACTAGTCAAATCCATACCATTGTACCCTATGTGTTATATGCAAATCTCAACACAACAATGCTCAGCTGAAGTGCACAGTGATGACTATGGCCAATGCATATGTATATATTTAACATGTCAGCCCAGCTCTTTGCTATACAATAAGCAGTGCCAGTTGTCATTGGTTGTATGTGGGTTTTGATCTTGATCTTTGTGACCTACCACCCACAGAACACTTACAAATGATAAGCAGTTTTTTTAGCCCTGGATGGGCATGTGTGAGGTGTGTTTATCTATTTTTTGACTAGATTAAAGGCCGGCAATAGGATTATAGGGAACAGATGAAAATGAGAAGGAAGGAAGCAAGCAGAGGGTAGAAAAGAAGGTAAATAATTAAGGATGAGCAGGATGGAGGTTAAGAGGGTGGGGAATATTTTTTGGGGGGACAAGTGCCTATTTTATGTGCATAGAGGGAAGTTAATTTGGGGAAGAAAAGAAGGAAGTAAGCAATGTAAGAGGAAGGTAAGAAGGTTAGACTAGGTAGCAGACTAGCAGTGGAAGACACACACATGACTGACAGGGTATATGGTAATGTAGTGAAGGCAGAGGAACACATTGCTAAAGGAGAAATTAGACAAACAAAGGGAAAGTAATTATGAAGGGAGATTAAACAACCAATTGGGTGGGCATGGACACATGTATTTGTAAACAACCAATGGGGTGGGCATGGACACATGTATTTGTACGTCTCTCCCCCTTTTTGGAACACCAGGATATGGGACAGGATGGGGTGTCTACATCTGCAGTCTCTACCAGGTGTGATCCATTGGGACATTACTAACTACCCTGGGTACAATCACCACTGGGCACTGTGTCAGATGGTAGAGACAGCACTGAGCAGGGATATGACTCAGTGAGTCACAGGTGACAGTTTTGCATCTAGCCAATTTGGCTTCCAATCTTCTGTCAATAATCTCCCCCCACACTTTTTGCCAGCTGCCAGTGGGTGACAAAGGTTTTACCTCCACTGGTACTGCTACTTGTGAGGACAACTGTCCCAACATCCAGGGCATATCTACCTGAAGTGGGTGGTGCAGGTAGGACAGGAGGTGTGCAGGTGACTGTGGCAGGCTGGGACCCAGATGTGATGGATTCTTCTGGTGGTAATGATGGCATTGCTGCTGCTGCCACCCATTGGGAGGCTGACAGGCCTTGCTGGAGGGATGGGTGCAGGTCATGATGCTGCTGCATATAATAGTAAAATAAATGAAAAAAAAACAAAATAATAAACAAAAGAAATGTTTGTAATAGAAAGGATAACAGCAAAGAGGGTCGGGGAGATATGTACAAATACACTGAAAAACTGAAACTCGTATATTTTGATTGTAATACAGATAAAACTAATATACTTGAAGGACCAAAAAACATTACTCAATTTAACAAGGCTGTTAGCGTAGTCAGCTGAGAGGGAGAACCTGAACCACCAACCACCATCATCTGTATTCTGACAGGTAGAGGATTAAAATGATAAACTACTCAGACAAACCAAGATACAGTAATGATGTCTAAGACAAATGTATACATGAAAATAAATCATGCTACTCTGATGTACATTTCACTTACATGTTATAAGCAAAGGAAATAAGTGTATTGACAAAGGATGTCCATGGCACAGATTTCCACCCAACCAAAAACATTGCCCATATATATTTTCTCCTTCTAATGCTATAATTAGTATAATGAGACTAAAAACTCAAATAAAATGTTTTGTTTCTGGCAATGTAGGAGCCCAGCCATAACATCCTGACCTGTTTGTCCAAAAATATGTCAGAATGCATGTATAAACACACTAATAACATTCAGTAGTCATTTTGCTACCTTTGACTTATGGCAGTTATCACATAACTGGCAGTGATGTATGAGAGATATAACACTTGGAAATAAATCTCTCCTACTGTTAATATTAAAAGCTTTATAATACAAAGCATGTATACACACCTCAGTGCTCTCTAAGGTGCTCTAATCTCCTCATCCACCTGTGCATCTGCCTATTTATTTCAATTTCTTCAGGAACAGGTGGGAGATTAAACTATTCCAGGCTTTAGCCTTATACCTAAGCCCTTTATAGCCCCTTTGCAAGAGCCTCTGAATGTAATCCATATGGAGGAGGTCAAGAAATAATTTTGGACTCTTTCTCATATCATGTCTGCTCTCCAAAAGGACCACTTATTTCTCCTTTTCTAGCCATGGTATCTCACCATGAGGGATCTCGGTGAAAAATGGCAGGAATTGCCACTCTAATCCAATCGTACATCTCAGATCTGCTGTTCACTAGTGGGCATCAGTGGGTATTTCATTTGCATGATGGATAGTTGGCCAAGATAATATAGGCACTGTATTATTACGGTGTATGATGGCACTTTAGGGTGTGAAGCATGGCAGTCCTGTATTCCTGTGTATGCTGTTAAGAAGTCAGGCACAACAGTGACTCCATTCCTCACCCATCTCCCAACCCTGGAAGCATGGCCTGAACTGTACGCAGGAGTGTGCATGGCATTAAATTAAACTGAGTGCAATACTTAGCAGGTGTGCTCTTCACATAAATTGAATGATTCAAAAACAATATTGCATTGAGCCCTACTTAGCAAAATCATTGTGCCCAGTCAACTAAATCTGCACAATGGCAGCATGAGGGTAAGCAGAGAGAACCATTCTACTATGTAACAACAGCAGTACCTTCTGAACTTTCCACAACTATACCTTGACAAGTATATCTGCTTTTACGTGCCATTGTAGTTGTTCACCATAATGTTACATAAGCTGGATAACACTTTTAAATGTTTAGGTGTACTGAGTGAGGTACTGCAAGGGTAAGGCAAGGCAACCTGAACATCACTTACTGATTCCCTCAGTCTGAACACAAGCATTCAGCTGATTTCAAATCTGCCATGTTTACCGCTCCATTGTGTGGCATTTATATGTTTCTGAATCACTTTGGCATCTTGTTTTCACTCATTAGCCTACACAAAGAAGATCATTTTAATAACATTGCTCATTATCATGTCATTATATGCTCATTAGCACATACAGTGCTGCTTGGGCTGGACGTATAACAGAGCTTGTTTTTCTGAATTGCAAACTCCCTGTGCATCCAGATGCATATAGAAAAAGGCTTCTCACTGCTTTGACCTTCAACCAAAGCAGCCTCCTTTAAAATACCTTTTGTTCCCCCTGTCAACATGACAGGAATACTTGCAATAAGATAGAATTGACTTATTCTCTCTTTGGGTACACACCCTACTGGTTCAGACTCTGGCGTGTAAGCAACTCATCCTAGTCAGTAGTTCAATTTCTTTTCCCTAAGGTTTATTGAAACCATGTTTGTTTATATTGTGCAAGATGAGCCAGAGGTATACTACAATGGGGTTCGTCACTTATCTCCACGTTTGTGCTGCATCTCTCTCTCTCTCTCTCTCTCTATATATATATATATATATATATATATATTATTTATTTTATTTATTTATTTTATTTATTTATTTATTTATTTATTTTTGTTAACCGGGTAATATCCGGCTGAGGACAGGGCCCATTTTCAGTGGAGACCTGGGGAGAAAAGCTCCCAATACATAAAGTAGAACAAGTTAACAATAATTACAATAAGAAGAAAACTTCATATAACAAACTAAATCTAGTAGCAATATTTACAAAGTGGTAGTCAGGTTTGAGATGTTGTACAGATGGACACAATAGTAAGTATTCTTTCAGTACAGTGATCAAGGCAAGAACATAAGTTTTCAGAAAACAGTTGTATGACCCAAACAGAGTTAGCATGGAGACAAATTTTAGGTTAACAGAGATGGTTCAGGTTCTGATTATTTCTTGAGCCTAGGGTTTATTTTAAGCAGTTTGGATATTAGCAGTTTAGATATAGATACATTTAGGGGTCAAGCTCCTTGTAGGGGGTCCAAGGAGTTTGTCCCCTTGAAGATTTTTTCTCTTTTTTTACTCTTCTTTTAGCATTTTTGAGTTATATGTTCAGATACAGTAAAATTAATGAAGCATACCTTGTTTTAGGGTGACTCAACCTACAACAGGTAAATTGATAGATTACTGAAAGGAAAGTGTGTTCAGTACCTACAAATTCAGTTCAGTGGTCTGGATTTAAGTGTATACTCCTGTTTAAGAGTTTCCCGGCGGTGGTGCTGTGGTAGCGTTGTGGCCTCACAGTAAGACGCTGTCCGGTTCGATTCTCAGCTAGAGCGTCTTCTGCGTGGAGACATGCGTGAATGGGCGTACCTTCGTTGAAGGTTGTGCATCAGGCCTGGCAAACTGGTACGTAAAAATCAACTGCCAATCATTAGCGGACCGGAGTTCCGCTGTGGCGACCCCTGACGGGAAAAGCCGAAAGACACAAACAAACTCCTGTTTAAGAGTTTAACCGCTCCAGTTAAGGAAGTTGAAAAATAAGTAGGTATCAGATTAGATTCTAATAAATGGAATAACTTAAGTCTTAATAATATGAAGGTAATATCAATCCAAAGGTAAAAGGCAATTCAGGCAAATATTTTGCTTGGCTCTTATTTTGTGACCATTCAACTAAACTGCACAAGTGAACTTCATAGCAACATTTGTTATCCTGATAATAAAATATTGGCTTCATTCTCCACTGCTGGTGAAATAAATTTTAATTAAACAGACATGCAAGAAAACTCATTCTATCTTTGCATGAATTCTTAAAATTTAATTTTAAGGCTAACTCTGAATGGTTTATTCTGCATTATTAAATGTACTTTTATGGCAACAATGTATAATATTTATTGCACTAGTTAACAACAGGAAGATGTATAAAATAGATTAAAGTATGACTAAATGGCAATTAGTCTGTATCGAAAATTTGTGCATATGCACACATATCTGCACACACAAATGCACACTTACACACACACACACACACACACACACACACACACACACACACACACACACACACACACACATATAAATATATCTATATTGCTGTACGTGCCTAGCTGTCTCTACATATATGTGTGCATGTGTGTGTGCGTATGCATGTGTGTGTGTGTGTGTGTGTGTGTGTGTGTGTGTGTGTGTGTCTGTGTGTGCTTGCGCATGCATGAGTGTTGTTATTTATGGAATTTAAATTATCTGCCAATTATATGGGAGATATAGGACTGCTTACTCTGCTACTCTCATACCAAATACTTATCATTATCATATTCAAAGATAAGCGATAAAAAAGCACACACACACACACACACACACACACACACACACACACACACACACACACACACACACAGAAACATGACTGAGTAAAACAACCACTATGTAAAAATGAACGTATTTAATAGTAAAACTGGTAAGCGCTTTCGCAATATAAAATAACCTCTTCAGACCAAAAGTGAGAACATGCAACGTCCACATTTAAATAGAATTACATCACTACCTGTTACAAAACTAACCAATCATAGGAAACACATATTTAAAGAAACAGGTACCTGATTTCTATAAAACATGAAAGAAAAAAGCATACTTCTAAGAGGTATATAAAAGAAAAAAAATCTAAAAAAATAAAAACATCTTGTAAGTGTGCAGAAATTAATTCTTTCTCAAACCGCTAGATTTTAAAACTGGGCGTAGAGGGATATGTTCATTTAATCCATGGCTCTTATGAGACTGCAGTGAGATTAGCCCTCTAATTTCCCTTAACTCAGCCTCATTTTCTACATCCCCTATTCTAATGTCAGTCACCACCACATCTATAGCTATAAACTTAAAAGTGTGGTTAGCTTCAAATATATTAACATGTTTTGCTGGGGCACTAACCACGATCCCCTTACGTATACAATAAAGATGATCTCTGAAGGTTGTTTTACTCGGTTGTGTGTGTGCTTTTTTATCACTTATCTTGGGTTTATTTTACACCACACAATTAATTCTCTGGGCTTTTTTTTGCTTGCTTTGATGTTTGAAGATAAATGCAGACTTAATTCTTGACAAGTTATCCTGTTAGGAATGAAGACTCCGTTAAACTGAAGTTTAAGTTTTGATATCACTAGGTAACCTATTTTATTAGCCTGGAATAACTTGTATGGGAAAGTTGTCCTTTTTAGAAGGGTATTACATTCTATTGCAAATTCGTGACTCATAGTTTTGTTATTTCTATCTGACTAGCAAAACTTTACATTCAGCAATGCCATTACTGAATGACTTTTGAAAAGCCTTTATCATTTTAGTAGACTGTAGCTTGTACTGTATAGTTTCTGTGATATTAGCCACATGGTATTTGGTAATCTTTAGATTACTGATATAATCTTAGTAAATTTCCTTTGAACTACTATCCCTTTGAACTACAGTCAGTTTCTGTGCAGTACAATGTTTCATTTCAGTAAGGCTACCTGTATTACCAAACTGAGGAACTAAAATGAAAGCTTTAAACATATACATTACATGGTAACTTTTTTTTTTTCATTGCTGTTCTAAGTTAACTGACATATAGAATTTGATTATATTAGTCATACAAGATCTCCCCAAAAGAAAGCTATGCTGGCATAAATTTATGGCAGGGAAACCCACATGAATGCAAGGAGGACACTCAGACTCCACACAGAAGGCACTTCAGCCAAGAATCAAACCAGAGAACCTCTTGTTGTGAGGCAACAATGCTACCGCTGCACCACTGCGCAGTCCATTCTTTCAGGGATAGTCTCCATACTATCCTTCACTACATCATCACAGACAATTAATAATGATGGTGGTGCAATAAATTAGTTTCTTTAATGTGTATTAAATGTTAAGCTTTAATTGCGTTCTAATGATAGTTAGGTTTTATCAGCAGTAGCTTTCTGGGTTATCATCCTGCTTTGTACTGCATGCTATTTTAACAGTAATGAGGGCACTTAGTATCACAGTTTATGTCCTACAATAGGAATCAGATTCTCAACACTCATGTGAATTGCCTACTACATGTAGGTCAATTTATGTGATGGTGAGAAAATAAAATTCAGAGACAGCTATAGCTGCAATGAGAAAGACCTCAATACTAAATCATTAGCATAGCTCTGACTCACACCTTTTAACACTAACGTTGTCAGACCTGATGGCATTAGTGTTTTCCATGGTGGCCCATATGTTGCTTTGGCAAAGGCACCCTCTTACACTGACACACACACACACACACACACACACACACACACACACACACACACACACACACACACACACACACACACTCTGTCTCTCCCATCCAAATTCATTCATGTCCCTACAGGCATGCACACATATCTCCTCACACATAAGCACACTAACATACCCCCAGTTCCCACATCTTTGCTGAACTTACCTGCCCAATGACTGCTTCCACAGGTATGAATGGGTGATGACCCTTGTTTCATAGCATTTACTTTTTCCTCCAACAGTGGACAATTAAACAGCTGTGCAATTCTCTCACTTGCTCAGCAGTGTAAATCAGTTGCCACTGGCATTGCTGGGAAAGAGTACATGGCTAATTAGGATTAGACACTCTCCCAGACTGACGCGTCAGCATGTAGCTTGACCACCAGGATTGTCATTTGTGCTGGGGCCTCTGCCATCAGGAACCTCAGTGGTAGGGTATTCAAAGAGTTTACTATGAGTGGGAAAGTGGCCATGTTAAGGCTTTCAACTCATAGTAAGCCTTTTTGAATCCTTGGGATAGTTATGGCTCATTAAGTGGAGCTTTGTACAGTCTGAAAATTAAATACTTGATTAAAAGTTCCAACTATAACTCGAGGGTCCTCTACTAATATATCACTTATCTGGACAGGATCATCAGAGGTTGTTCCTCTTTTACTGCTATTAATGTAGTTATAAAATTACTTCTTCTTGTTTTTAATTTCATATAACAAAACATTTTCACATCCAGCAAAAGTATATGAAATTACTTTTCTTACCCAATGACAAATAATAATATTTAACCTTGATTTATTCATCAGTGAAAGAAACATTTTGTAAAGCAATAAATGTATGGCTATTTTTATATTGAAGCTTTTCCAAGAGGTCGGTTTACCATTAAACATGCTAGTGTATTTTAAAATTTTGGTAGTGTAGTTGTTTGTCACAGGAATACATATATGATAACGTTTTACAATAAACCTCCATGACTGTCAAAGTTTAATGTTTCCCTACTGTAAAGTACTTAGAACATTATTTTAGCTGTGTAGTTAAGATTACTATGCTCCAGAAAGTAATTAGAATATTTTAATGATATTAAATTGCAAACTTTGCAGAAGAATGGTCAGAATTTCCAAGAGAGGCACAGATGCGAAAATGCTTGCAAACCTATTCAAATTACAGGCCACAAGAGCGAGAGTGTTATTTCCACTAGCTATTTTATTTTTTTTTGTTCTAGTTATTCAGATTTGTTGTATCAGTTGCTTTTCAAGGCATGGTTACCCAGTCAATAACTGTTGGTTGAAAGCAACAGATAATGTAAGATTCTTATTGATCTCTTATTATCTAGCAAAAACTGAGAATGCTTGCTGAAGAATATTCAAATTGCATTCTTGTTAACAACTTATAATTCACAGAGCCCCCACAGTCCATAATGTAAAGACACTTCAGTTTCTCATGTAGGAATATGAGACTATTTCAAGACTGAGATTCCTTAGTGCAGTTATAGAACAGAAAACACAGACTGCAAGGTTGCTCAAGATTTTGTTATTATTACTGTCTTGTATTGTTGCTACAAAACAGTACCTGAGATTCTCCCTTTCACCCTCAACCTACTAGCATTTCCTATATATGCTTGTACAGGTACGTCAAGTTTTGTTCACTCTCAACAATTAAAATAAGGGGATATGCAACATGTTATTTTTGAAGATCATCACTTTTTTTCTTTGTCAATCAAATCAAATATTTCAATCTCATCCTACAAGAAGACCTGTCACATTTCTTCTCAAGTTCAATTTACTCTTAAATCTTTTTAAAGCATCATAATCTCAACTAATTGTTGAATAGATCTATCTTATAATACACTGGTAATTTGAATGTCTATGACGTGTAGTAATTATAATAAACGCTATAATAATAATAATAACAATAGCTTTACGCAATAAGCAGTCAGTAATTTTTAAATAGCATTCTTTTATATAATTTAGAAGAGTTTTCCTTAAATCCACTATGCTCACATATATAACCATTGCTTCCTAGATGACATTAACATTCACGAGTTTGTCAAGTAGGGGTACGCTGTCCATTTATTTTTAAGGGTGGTAGCACAGAAATACGGAGGCTGGTAATAGAGTTAGAAGTAAGCCCCAACACAGAATCACCAAAAGTAAACATTTCATTATTTCTGTAGTTACCAGTTGTACTTAATGAGGGAATCATCACTTGACTGGCTAAGGAAAGAGGTGGCATTAAATACCCACCCAATACTCTCCTTTTGATTTTGATAAAGTATCTCTGTTCATTAGCTATGGAGAAAGGTGTCTATAAAATGTCTCTTATGCCTATGTAGCCTAGAAATAGGAGTCATTTTCAGAGGAAGTGGATATACATAGTGGTTCCGTAGGTGACTGATAGATGATCAATAGCAGGTATGGAATATTTTGGCAGAATTAAAGGTTGTGTAATTGTTTTTTGGTAGAGATTTAACAGAGATATTGAGAATGAAACTATTTTGAAACACAAACTTTATCTCTTTCTCAAACACACGCACACACACACACACACACACACACACACACACACACACACACGCACACACACACACACACGCATGCATGCACGCACGCGTGCACATACGCACACGCACGCACCCACATGTACCCCCACACACACACACACACACACACACACACACACACACACACACACATACACACATACACACACACACACACCACACCAGTCAGTGGTTAGGTTTTCATAAGCTCTTCCTTCCTCTCAGAAAAGCAATATTTCCATAAAATGGTTAGAATTTTCTAGATAAAAAACAGCTACTGTAATCAGTGACTTCATTGCTATTACTAAGCATTGTGCATTTTGTTCATTTTATTAGTACATTCACTTTTATGAAGCATGACATTTACGACTGTTTGTTTACTGGATAAGTGGACTGGTCCAAAGACTCTTTTCAGCCTTGCCCTAAGCCCCAAGGCAAGCAAAATCATGGAAAACCAAGAACAAATATTTCCTTTTGAAAGATCAGTGCAAAACTGGTTGAACTACTCAGTCTCAAGAAATCAAGAAAATAATACTGCAACCCCCTCCCTCCCCACAAACTAGTAAATAATTGATCCTGCTGTGCCTAATACATACATTCTTCAGTTTCTGGAAAAAGGCAGTTTCATCCTGTTGTGTTCAGGTGATTAGAATCAGATTATCTGGTCTTTGATCAGCTGTAGGTAACTGTTTAGAGTAAATACCAATACTTTCTTCAGAGAATGACAATCATGGTGCCTAAGCCCAAATAATGAGATAAAGTGACCACATTTTGTTGGCCATTTCTATAGCTTGAAGAATGTCTGTACTGGATAGAGAGATAAGGACAGTTATGTAGGGGGCATATTCAATTGCATTTATTTATTTGTCTATCAATTTTTTTATTTATTTTTTTGCCACATCCACCTCTGATCATTAATCCTTCCCTGCACCAAGATGCTCTTTTGATGCATTTTCTCTTCACGGAGAGATAGCTAAGCATGCTGGGAGTGGTGCCATCATACATGTGAGGGAAGAAGGTTTTACTTTACAGCCCTACATTCCCCTGTATGCGTGTATTCCCACAGATGTCCAAGGGATAGGTTTGCAGTAGGCCAAAACAAGTGGTGTCATCCACCTCTGAAAGTGACATAACCGTCAGAGACCCTGCCTCACCCCCCCTTGCAATAAACACCTCTGTGACGTCCCACTTCTGGACCAGCGATCAAGGAGTATTAATCCTCACCACAGACACCTGTGAGGGACGTTCACTTGGAAGAAAAATAGATACACAAAGTATTTCCAGATGCAGCTCTCTGCATCAAGCACAATTTCCTTTAAGAGCACACAGAAAACACACTCCCATCCTGGGGCTGGGTTTCTCCTCTCTCTCACTATGCCCCAAAAAAGACCCCACACTGACCACAGCTGTAGAGTTGAGTCCTCAGCCAAATGTTCCAAGCCAAGTCCTCCACCACTCTCTCTCTATGAAACCAGCGCTCTGAGTCCCTGCTTCACACACACACGCACACACACACACACACACACACACACACACACACACGCACGCACGCACGCACGCACGCACGCACACACACACACACACACACACACACACACACACACACACACACACACACCTGAGAAAGGCTGGCACAGATTTACTAGCTATGCCCCCTCTGCCCAAACTATAAGGTAGGTACTGCTACTAGAACATTCCAAAGCCAACTACTTTAAGGATCTTACAAAGGTACTCAATTATACTGAATAAAAGTAATACTAATACAAATGGTAGCATTTGAGCAATGCACAGCCAGTGTCACTAAATAAATGTAAGCACTCTCAAAGGTTAAAACTTTATTTTATTTTTATTTATTTTATTTTACATTTGTTGACCGGGCTAGTCTAACTGGATACATGTCAATTTTCAGTAGAGGCCCGGGGAGATAAGCTCCAAGATAGGACAATGAAATTAACACAATAACAACTAGGAAACATGAGACAAATAAATCCTATTAACAGTACCTATTAGAGGTTATCACAGTAAAATTAACAGTGCAGAATACACGCATAACATAGGATGCTAATACAATCAAGGTATTCTAGAGATAGATAGTATAATAGATTAAATAGGAAGGAGTTGCTGTTAATGAGTAGACGGGGTAGGAAGAGCAAAGTATTTAGAGACACACATAGACTAGTCAGGTTTTGAACAGGGGTATAACCAGTGAGTTTTGAGGAACACTTTCAATTTGTTTTTGAAACAGGATAGTGAGGGAAGTGTGGGGAGTTCATTTGGGAGGAGATTCCAGGCTTTTCCAACAATATTAGAAAAGCGGGAGTCACCAGCCTTGTTGTTTGGTTTAGTGGTATGTACTAGAAGTTTCTGAGAAGACCTTAAGGATTCCAGGTTTTTATAGGGAGTGATTAGTGTGGAAAGAATAGGAGTTTTGGAAGGTTTGTAAAGAGTGTTGTGGGCTATAGTTAGTTGATGGAATTTAATCAGATTTTGTAGTTCAAGCCATCCCAGCTGCTTTAAATTAATGCAGTGATGGGTTCTGAATGGGTTGCCTGTTGCAAATCTGGAAATGTTATTGTAAGACATTTCCAATTTGCTAAGATTATTTTTAGATAGGTTAGTAAAAATAGGTGGGGCATAAAGAAGAGAAGAGATTAGATGAGTATGTGCTATTGTGGTTCTAGCTGAAGGTAGGAGGAAGGATTTTATCCTATAGAGAGAGCCTAGCTTTTTGTTGACAGTTTTTATAGTATTGTTAATATGGGTATTGAAGTTCAAATTATTGTCAAGGGTGACACCTAATAGTTTGGTGGTTGGTTCTGGGGATATAATAGTTTTATTGGTAGAGTTAACTGAGAAATCAAATGGGGGGACGACTTCTTACTAGGAGAGAAAAGGAGGAGTTTAGTCTTTTTGGGGTTTAGGAGAAGGCATCTATGTGTGAACCATTGCTCAACTGTGTTAAATACTTGTTGGGTAAGAGAGAGAAGTTCAGAAGAGGAGGGGCTGAGCATATCAGCAAAGCGGCTGTTCAGCGAACTCTTTCCCTGGGAAAGAAGTCACTTGACCGCTTCATTGTTTTGCTGTGTTCTGAAGTGTAGTGTGGTGCCTTGTCTGGTATAGCTCCCGATCATGATTGTGCAACAGTTACTGACCTTAGGGTTAGGGTGCTGGTTAAGGTAAGTGCATATGTATGAAAGTGTTTAGTGTTTTATATTTTGTGTTAAATGTATAGTTGAGTTACGTATGTGTTCTCAATTGTTTACTTTTGTTTTGGGGGGGGTAGACTTAGGGTTAAGGTAAGTGTGTATGTGTTTGGAGCTGTTTATGTAAATGTGCGAGAGTTACTGACCTTAGGGTTAGGGTGCAGGTTAAGGTAAGTGCATATGGTTTAAAATGTTTACTGTTTTTTTTTTTCATTAAATCTATGTTTGGGTTATGTGCATATGTGTATTTAGTTGTTTACTGGTTTTTGGGGGGTATAATTAGGATTGGGTATGTGTGTATGTGTTTGGAAGTGTGTAATGTTTTTTTTTTTTTTTTTGCATGGGTTGGAACAGCGATTTCCTTAGGAAAGAAATTGCTTTTCTGTGGATTCAACATTTTCAGCTTTCACTGAAAATGTGTCGATGTAACATCATTCGCTGTTTTAAGCGTTCAATGTTGCAATATAGACCCACAAATTACATATAATCCTTGACAAAAATCCAGCTAGCTATGCTGCCATATATTACACATCCACTGTCCTACTTCTCCTGGGATAGCTGGAAATACCTCACATCAAAACAACCTCTACATGTCTTATGCTCTCCATCCAGGAATCTAACACAAAGTGTACACCCTGGACATGCACAGTCACCTCTCTCTACTGACAAATGTGGACATGCGCTGCCCCATCAGTCCTTCTCCCACCAGCTCCTCCAGTGCCCAGCCTACTAATCACACTCAGTTTCCTGGGTCATAGTTTTGGCTTTATCCCTGTATGCCATAAATCTGGATGGGCATATTCAGGCTTATGCATGAGGAGACACACATCTGTGGATTCTGTCCTTCAAAGGTCAGAAGATTTTTCACTGCAGAGCAAACTTTAAGTTATTTGAGTAATTTACTAGTAATTATTTCATTTTCATATGCCCTTTAAAAATGAAGGAAGGATTAAGTCAGACTCCTAGGTTTCTATGCTGCAAGGTTTCAGCAACTGGGAAGTTCAGTTAAGTCAAACAACTGGATTGCAGTAGTATCGCTGTGATTTTGGAGTACCAAAGGTCACTGTGTATTGACCTTTGGAATACTAGTGTTCACTACACATTTTTTCAGCTTAGTTCAAAGTTTTCTATTTTGTAGCCAAACATAAGAAACCTGAAATGATTTTGAATTTCTTTATGCATTCTCATGCTGATTTTCCCGTTTTTAACAGGAGGACGCTGTCAGCATACACAGATGCTTAAAACTGAGGGCTGTCTGTAGTATGGTTGCTAGTAAACAGAGTGAAGAGCTTAGGGCTCATTTCTTCAGTGTGTTGATGTAACACACATAAGAGAAGGTCAGACCAACCCTTAACTGAAAAATGCAATCTATTAAGTAGCTATGTAGCCACTTTGTCAAGCCTTCTTCAAATCAACGATTTTTACATTTTTTGAGGTGCATAATGACGTGAACAGATCTGAAAGCTCTTTTCATAAAAACAATTAGAATTTAGAAAGCAAGCTTTTCTCAATATTGGACATATTGAACACTAAACAATGCTACCCAAGTATAAAAATCATTATTAAAGCAATGCTGTATCTGGAGAGCTTGCCCATACTTGTTGACATAATCAGGGATTAGACTGAGCTCATTTTAAAAGAAGCCAGTAGCCAACCAGTTTTATGCTTCTGGCTCTCACAATGCATGTATCTTGCAGTGTGACAAAGATTAGGTTTAAGGAAACACCCAAGCAGTAATTAAATGTGCAAAAGCTAAAAATGGATACATGCTAATCTACTTCGCAAGTGAACAAACGCAAATAAATCCAGTATTCAAAACATATCGAATCATTAGCTGAGTATTAAAAAGATGGATCAGAAAGCAGTAATAAAAAAAAAAAAAAATTATATATACATTTTTGTTATCATTGCTGAAATTTCTACTACTATCTTGCTTTGATTTGTATTCTTATCTTGTTCACATCTTGTTTTCTGTACCTCTTAATTATCTTTTATTGCACTACTACTGCTTTTTAAATTGTCTTGCAATTAATTATTAACTATGTTAAATTTGTTTTTGTGTTTATAAATCTCTGGAGCTTTTCTCCTCAGGTCTCCACTGAAAATGGGCCTCTGGTTCAGTTGGACCAACCCGGTTAACAAATGTCAAATAAATAAATAAATAATATTAGTAAACAGCTGTTGTGTTGACTAAAGAGATTGCGTGAGAAAGAAGGGAGCTGAAGAGTTAATTATGTAACACCAAAGAGTGGTAAAATTATATGTAATATAAAATCTGAGCTGCCGCCAGAGGATAAAAACATTTGTTAACTCTGAGTACAGTGAAATAAACTAGTGTGTGTATACTCTAGTAGTCACAGTTTTGTTTTGTGTTTTATATGAGCAATTTTCTGCTAAGTTTAATGAAAAGTTCATATCATACTGCTAAATGTAATAGCACAAGATGCAGAAACAAAGACAAAATAATTGGGGGGCAAGGGCTGAAAAACAGGGACAAATTTTAAAAATTGCTCTTACAAACTTAGAAAGTTGCTAGAATAACAGGTTTTGCATTATTATGCATTTTCTGATATGAAGTCTGACACTTAAATATCTGACATTATTTGGTGACTGCAAACTTCAGTTATTTGCCAGAAAACCATACATTTTATGAGAAATATCTTATAAGGCAAAAATCTGGACATTTGGCAAAATATTGGACAGTTGAAAGGTGCACTTCAGATTAGTTCTAGCATCCCTCATCCTAATAAAAGTGCTGTTTTCTTTACATTTACTTTCAAGCTGTTACAGGCAATCCCTAATCTGCCTCTGTATTCACAATTTATACCAAACTTGAGAAAATAAATGGTCATGGTGAGGTATACATGAGCTCTCCAGTTCCTCATTTAGGGAATGTATGGGCCCTGACAGCTTACCTTAATATCTGGCATGATCTAAAGACCCCATTAACCTTTTATCAAGCATTGGAATATGGGAACCAAAATCCATAAGATGCTGGAGGATGTGAAGTATTTCTTCTCCCTGTCAAATTCTCCTAATTGATTCTGACATGCATGTTCTTGCTAATGCACACAGGTACATATGTGTAGCTATGGAGAATACATTACACTGCATGCCTCCTGGTGGCAGTATACCTAGGTGTTAAATAAAATCAAGAATTCAATACACAGGAGGTTCAGGTTCAAAAGTTTACTAGTGTACACCAGGAGGCAAAAAACGTACAAGTACAGAATTTTGTCTAACATGAAACAGGAAGTACAAAGTCTTTATAGTCTTTACATTCAAGTTGTGCCCACCTTACTGACGTGGTATGTCACAGGGCATCTACATCACTTTAGCTTACAGTCCTCTATTCATAAAAACTGCTGATGCTGTATATTTTAAAAAAGTTTTCCTCTGGTAACAATACGGCCTTGCTATCCACCTGGTCAGACATAATGTCTTTCTGTAAAGTTACTTCTTCAAGGTTTCACATAAGTTCGAATACAATAGCAGATTCAATCTTCTAATACACATCTTTGTTCACTGTTACACTTTCCCACCAGCTGCATGCTATCTTAGTAACACATATACAAGGCCAAATCATCCCAGCAGGAAAGAGCAG
Organism: Protopterus annectens; assembly: GCF_019279795.1. Lineage (NCBI taxonomy): Eukaryota > Metazoa > Chordata > Ceratodontiformes > Protopteridae > Protopterus > Protopterus annectens. The sequence goes on along the minus strand of NC_056743.1, from coordinate 910,593,903 downwards.
AAGGTTTCATTATTTCACATATTTAATTTCCTGACCCAGCAGATAATCACTTGTGAAAAGCATAAACATTAAACTTGCTAAGCTAGCAACTGCCAGGGTCGGAGGTCAGTTTGCTTCAAGCCACACTGCAGTTACAAAATTACTTACAATTACACATGAATTAATCCTTTCTGTTATATGATTAATAGAATAAAATGCATTACATACTACTTTGTTTTTAAACTAGTACTTCACACATATCCAAATACATATTTTTCTAACATTTTCCCTCCTATTAATACTTTTTTATTCTATTTTGAAGTATGTATAATGTCATTTCGTCTCCCAACCTCTTCCACTAAGGATTTTCATATAGGTGAGTCATTCGATCTATACTTCAGAAAAAATGTCGTCTGAGATCAATCTTTCAATTTCAATATCTTGGTACAAAGTTTCAGTAACAGATACATCAATAAAATCTTTGATTAGTCTTTTCATGCAGGGAATTCCACAACAAACACATGCTCCTATTAGGAGTATACCCACACAAATGGCAATCAGAATATTCATTAGGATGGAACCCCACCCCCCAAATAGATTCTGGAAAAAGTTCGTCAGTGGGTTTGGGCCTGGTTCAGTCATGGCTGATACTTGCTGAATTACCTCTAGGTGGTTGTTAATTTCATGCCTATTGCCTGGTATGTATGCACAGCATTCTTCTTTGATAAGCGCGCACGTACCACCTCTCGCCACTAGGGTGAAGTCAAGAGCCATTCGATTTTGTAGCACAACAGTTCTCATTGCATTCAGTTCATCAGTCACCAGTTCTAGGGCAGAGAAAGTTGCATTACTCATTACTTCGAGAAGTTTCGACAACTTCCTCAGCTCCCAGATCGATTTGACTGCTCCATATGCTGGGAATATTCCTGCCCAAGATATAACACTGTCACTCAAGTCCATATGAGTCAGTTTACTTTTATCTTTCACGTTATTATGGTCTTTTCAGGCAGCTTCGATCCGCCCAACTGGATTTACAGGTTTCTCGACTGGACCTCTAGGTTTCCCAGCTACTTTTCTCATGTTTCGTATCTTACCCAAAGGTAATTCTGCAGTATGTCTTATTGCCGGAACCAGATAACCCAAAAAACAACTGCCGGACCAATTCTCAGGTAACCATTTATATGCCTTTTTCCCACAAATGAAATAACAGTTTTCTACTTTAGTACTAATACGCATTAACCCTGCATGAAACATTTTCTGATCTATAACTGACAATTGTTTAAAAACAGGATTCTTGCGAATGTCATTCATGGTTGTTTTCAGTGAGATCAAATATGAGTCATAATTAGTATCGCAAAGAATATTGCCATTACTATTCTTAATATAACACCGATAAGATATGGTTATATTACAATTGCTCCAGCCCACCTGGAGAGTATCATTTTTGTAAAAACATACAATTCCTTTTTGTGTGACAGGTAAAAATAAAGCTATTTTGTCCTGTGATCTCACAGTTCCTGTATCAAAGAGTAAATTCTCCCAAGTCTCATTTATCCCCAAAGGGACAGCGGACATTATCAGTCCTCCATATGCTGTTGGTATAGCTGTACAAACCCAGCAATTTGAAATCTTCATAGTCTCTGCATATACACGCTTCATGGCTAGGTATGTGTTAAAATTTGGATGCCAGTCTATAGATGTTTCGTCACACCTTCCCACTTTCACGTGTGTGGTTGAGTGAAGAAAAAACCACAACAAGAGGAAAATTGTCACAATTATAGCCAATAAATGTATACTTAGCAAAATGATTATGCAACATCTCTGGGGTTGATCTAAATTTCTATTCGCTTTGTTTTTGGCCATCTTGCCCTTCTTGTATATCAGTCACAAAGTTTTTATCAAGTTGAAAGTTCTTTACCGGTTTGCAGTGTGTCAAATGAACCCAGGACGTCCTCTCAGCCACTCTGACTGCAGTAGGCGTTGCCAACAGTACCTGGTATGGCCCCTCCCACTTTGGACTCACCCAGTTCTTCCTTTTCGTCACTTTCAGCCACACCCACGTCCCGGGGGCCAAAACTGCTTCCACCGGTCTGGTCTGTTCCTTATCTGAAAAAGAGTTAAACTGCAAAACAGATTTATTTGTTAACAGTTTCCTCATATAACTAGCTAATGAACTGTTGGCCTTTTGTTCTGCAGGCATGAGAGCTTTCCACTGAGGCACATAATATGCTCTCCCAAAAATCATTTCAAAGGGAGTCAAACCCTTCACATTTGGAACTGTTCTCATACTCAGCAGTGCTAAAGGCAGACAGTATATCCAATTCTTCTGGGTCTCTTCAACTAACTTCCTAAGTTTACTCTTAAGGGTACCATTGTACCTTTCCACCAGTCCTGCTAACTGTGAGTGGTAGGCACAATGGTTTTTCAAGGAGATACCAAAAAATCTCCCAAGTTGTTGAATTGTCTGGTTCACAAAATGTGTGCCGTTGTCACTATAAATCCTTTCCGGAATGCCAAATCTAGGGATTATTTCTTTTATCAGGGCTTTCGCCACTGTTGCTGCATCCAGATTTTTGGTTGGAAAAGCTTCTACCCATTTAGAAAACATATCTACAATGACTAAACAAAACTTTTTTTCCCTCACACTTATTTAATTCTATGAAATCCATACAAATAGTATGGAACGGATACGGTGGAATAGGAAAACTTCCTTGCTTGGGTTTAAATGCCCCTTGTGCATGATGCTTGTTACAAGCATGACAAGCTGCAAAAAATTTTTTTGTGTAGTTTGTGAATCCATATGTTTGGAATATTCGGTTTACTAACTGTACCATCCCCCCTGTTGAAACATGGCACTGCCCATGGCTCAACAAAGCCGCATATCTAAATAAATTAGACGGCAATATTGGTTTCCTCTCTTTGGAAATGTACAGTCCGTTTTCAAGAATTGCACCTTGTTTTTCCCATTTTTGTTTCTCTGCTTTTGTAGTAAGCGTTTGCATTATTTTTAACATGTCTAAATCTAAAATCTCAGAGGGTTGTAATTCCTCATTCAAAAGTAAGGTTTCTGAGTCTGAGGCTGCTTGCTTTGCAGCTACATCAGCTCTTGTATTTCCTTTTGAAATCTTATCCTGCTGTTTTGTATGAGCTACACATTTACAAATAGCTACTTTGGTAGGTAACTGAATAGATTCTAATAATTTCAAAATGAATTGCGCATGATTAATTGGTTTTCCACTAGATGTTATCATTCCTCTATTTTTCCATTGTTGCGCAAATACATGTACTGTAGAAAAAGCATACTGACTGTCAGTATATATGTTTATACATTTGTCTTTTGCTAAAGTACATACTCATGTCAAAGCTATCAATTCTGCTGCCTGTGCAGATAAGTTATGTGGTAAGGATTGAGCTTCTAGAATTTCAGTGTCTGTAACTACTGCATACCCCACTAGATTCTTTCCTGTAGGACCCCTTCTGCATGAGCCGTCCATGTAATATGTCACCTTGGCATCATCCAAGGGCATATCTGTAAGATCTTGTCTAGGCAAGGTTAATTGTTCAATTTCCTGCAGGCAGCTGTGCGGTGTGCCATCCCCAGGAGTTGGAAGTAATGTTGATGGATTTAATGTTGTACATCGTTCAATTGTCATATGAGGTTGGCTCAGCAGTATAGTCATACATGAAAGATGTCTAGCAGGAGAGAGATATGCTACTTTTTCTTGCAGTAAAATTATTGCGACTGCATGAGGCACTCTCAATGTGAGAGGGTGGAATAACACCACTGAGGCCGAAGCCTGTACTGCCATTGCAGCTGCAACTACTGCTTGTACACAGTGAGGCAAAGATCGTGCCACTGGGTCTAACTGCGATGAATAGTAGGCTATGGGGCGTTGCTTATCCCCATGTTGTTGCGTCAGCACTGATGTCATATATCCTTGCTTGCAATCTACGGTCTGAAAGAACCGTTTGTGATAATTTGGGAGTCCTAAAACTAATGAAGAAGCTATGAACTGCTTCAACCTGCAGAAAGCCATTTCTGCTTTAGGTGTCCATTGTAAAATATCTTGTGCTGCCATTGGTGTCTTATATATTAAGTCAGTTAGCGGAGCAGATTCCAAAGCATAATTTGGTATCCAGCTCCGACAGAAATTAGTTGTTCCCAAGAAGGACATCATTCCCTTCTTGGTTGCTGGCTTGGGTGCTTGCAAAATTGCTGTTTTTCTTTCCTCATCTAATATTCTACCCTCATTGGATATTACATATCCTAGGTATCTAACTTGCTTTTTCCAAAGTTGTAACTTACTTTTGTTTACTTTGTGTCCTTGTTCCGCTAAAAATTTCAATAACGCTACAGTATCTTCCCTGCATTGTTGCTGGGTGGGGGCTGTTAGCAGGATGTCATCTACGTAAAGTAGAATTTGACTACCTCTCGATGGTGTAAACCCTGCCAGGTTGCTAGCCATTTCTTGTGCAAATATTGTTGGGCTCTCACAATATCCCTGTGGTAGTCGAGTATAGGTATACCTTTTACCCTGAAATGTAAATGCAAAACAGTATTGACTGTCAGGATGTATAGGTATTGAAAAGAAAGCATTACTGATATCTACCACAGAAAAATATTTTTGTTGCAGTTTCAAATCGTTTAACAAAGTATGTGGGTCTGGCACCGTGGGTGCTCTGGGTATCACTGCATTATTTACAGCTTGTAAATCTTGAACCATCCACCATTCCCCTTTGCTTTTTTAACAGGAAATAGGGGTGTATTACATGGTGAATCAGGAGAGGCAAAAGCGCTTGATCTCATATGTTTTTTGTCTTTTATTTTGAATAAATTTGGCAGTGAGCTACAGTTGAACTGGTTCGCTTTTCTCCTTTGCTCTGGATTTTGGTATTCAGTGAATCAGGAGATTCTACCAGTACTCCTTCTTTGAGTAATGCTGCTATTATAGGCTTGATTCCTATTTCTGCATCTTTTCTCAAAGGGTATTGTCTTTTCTGTGGTCTAAATGCTGATTTTGGTGTAATTACAACTGGTCCTGCTGTTCGAATAAGTCCTACATCTGACTTGCCTGTTGACCAAAGAGTCGTTGGAATTTCACATAAGGCTTTTTCTTCTTCTTCTAATAAAAATGCTAATCAGCTGTCCTTGCTAGATCGCAAGTGTACAGCTGGATGTGTCTATGTCAACCAGTTCAGTTTCTGTCTCTGTATCCCTTGTTCTGACAGTTCTAAATCAGTCTGTTTCCCCCATCTTGTCACCTTTTCTCCTAAGTCTGCCCATTTTACATTTTTGTTCTTTGTCAAGCTGACATGTGGCAACCGATTTGATCTATATAATGCAAGGAATTCTTGAGGTAATGAACAGCTAACTACACTGTTCCCCTCAGTATCCCAATACAAAGTACGTAAAACCAATCTAGTTGCACGATTTCTGAACAATTCCTGCTCATACTCTCTATCAGGTCCTGGTGTAGTACAATAGTATAGAGTGCAGTGTAACAAATGCTGTCGATCCATGTCGAGGGACGGGGCTTTACTGATGGCTACGTTCATCAGTTCCTCGGTTACTGCCCCTGGACCAGTCGTGACTAGGTCCTGGCTGTACCAGTAAAAAGTTTCACCCTCCGATCGTACCACAAAGGTATCCATTTGCCTCTGTGCTTCCATACCTTGTACAGTTGGAACTACTGCTATGCCAAATATCTGCATAAGGTCCCTGCCTAACAGGTTCACTGGACACTTTGCAGAAACAACAATTTTACTTCTTTGGGTCATACCTGAAACAGGGTCAGTTGTTGCTATATCATGGGAAAGTGGTTCCCTGTATAGCTGTCCATTTGCGGCTTTTACCAGTATATAATCAGGTGATTCAGAATGTTCTGGTAACTTGGAGGGGTGTATCAGGGTCCGTGACACTCCTGAGTCACACAGGAATTTGACTTCCCTTCCCTTCACCAGAAGTGTAACTTCTGGTTTCGTATCTGCTAAGTAGAGCTCCAGGCTCAATAATGCTAAATCTAAAATTTCACTTTCTTCACCCCCCATATCTACTTGCACTTCCTCTATTCCTTCTATCACATTTATATTTGTTTTCTGTTTATTAACTTCTCCGGATGATTTCTGATTTCTACATAATGTGTCTTCACTATCATATAGTCAGTCCTCATCTCCCTTATCTTCTGTAATTACCTTTTTGTTTTGTTTACAATCCCTTGCTAGATGTACCTTTTTCCCGCACTTAAAGCATTCACCTCTCTTTTTCCTCTCTTCAAAATCTTCTGATCGTTTGTCAGACTGTTTGTTTCCCTGAGCATTCTTCTTGCCCTTTTTACCTGACTGTAACACAAATACTTCAGCTCCATCTTCAGCAGTGAAGACTTGCGCCTTCTTTTTCTTTTTACTATTAAAATGTCTTTCAGCATGTCTAGCATATTCAAGTAAGGCTTGTAGCCTACCTGTTCGATGGTCTATCATATGCTTCGTAATGAAGCTACTGATAGGTGCAATGCAACCTTTCAAAAATGCATTCTTTAATTGTTGTTCATACGGGGAATCATTAGTTTGGTTTTCAGGAACCGTCATGCCGCTATGATTATTAAAACATTCCAATAATCTAGCATAATACCCATCTATTGTCTCATTTTCCTGTTGTATGCATTGATTAATGCAAGTCCAGTCTGCTCTAGGTTTCCATTTCTCAGAGATTCGGTCTGTAAGACCTTTCACTCTGTTGTCTAATTCTGCGTCACTATGTGGGAGTGGTTTTAGCTCTGCATTATGAGGATTCCAGGTGCCACAAATCATGTGCCAATCTGGACCTATAATTTGTCTTACTACTTTCTCTACTTCTTCCCCATTCAAGTGGTAACTCAACCTCATACCTTGTAGGTCTTCTAAAAATTTCGTAAAATTAACTTTTGGATGGGGGATTCCCTCAGTAGCTTTCCGGATATCCTCCGGTGTCCATGGTCTATATACTAAGAGTGTTGGGTCCTGCCCTTCCTGTCCTGCCTGAGGATTTGGGACCTCTATAAGTGGGCATATTTCTTCATCACTCTCATCCTGTAGGTTTCTCTCTATTTGATATGATTCTGTGTCCCTACGTATTTTACATGCTCGGGACCTAGTTTCAATAGGATCTCTAACAAACGGTCGTGGTCTTGCTGTTACTTCAGGATAACGCGGAGGCGGACCAGCCTGTCCACTCGCTTCATATCCCGAAAAGGGTAAAGGAGGGGGCAAGGGAGGAGGAGGAGCTGTTGCTATTACTAAGTTATTATCTTCTTTGTCTAAGAATAATGTTTTTGAATTTGTAATCTTCTGTTCTCTACGATTTGCTTCCTCAATCCACCTGTGTGCCTGAGGAATGTCTAATTGGCGTTGTTTCTTTGCCTGACCTCCCGCATCAGATTTAAGTTGCTTAAGGAGTTTAACTAGTGAAGTTTTATCTAGTTTACCGTCAAATTCATATTTGTTAACCCATTTCGTATAATACCTAACTTTATCAGAACGTTGTGATTGCATGTATTTTGCGTCTTCGGTTAGGGGTGGATCTCGCGATGTTTTAGTGCACTGATTTCCCATGGTAAAAGAAAATGTTATGTAACCCTTCTTATCACGTGATATCAAGTTTTCAGTTCCTTTTCACAGTTTATCTAGAATAACTGCCTACCTTATTCTGTTACCCTGATCTATGACCAAATATACAGTACTTCCTTTTGTCCCTGATCTGCATAACAGATCTTGACAACAATATTTACTGTAACCTAGTCCCTGATCTAAAACAGAAAAAAGGCAAAATCTTCCTACCTGAGCCTCCGGTATTGAGTCGTCCAGGATCCGCTCTTCGGCCACAGATCAGAAAGTGGCCAGCCTCTTTAAACGACAATTCAGTCGGAGGTCTTTTCACTCAAGAAGAACCATTTCAGTAACTTCTCCTGCGCAATATTTGACCACCGGTAGACTCTGATCTGCAGCTGTCCGAGGGATTTCCAGCTAAGAAGGACCAAACTGTTAAATAAAATCAAGAATTCAATACACAGGAGGTTCAGGTTCAAAAGTTTACTAGTGTACACCAGGAGGCAAAAAACATGCAAGTACAGAATTTTGTCTAACATGAAATAGGAAGTACAAAGTCTTTATAGTCTTTACATTCAAGTTGTGCCCACCTTACTGACGTGGTATGTCACAGGGCATCTACATCACTTTAGCTTACAGTCCTCTATTCATAAAAACTGCTGATGCTGTATATTTTAAAAAAGTTTTCCTCTGGTAACAATACGGCCTTGCTATCCACCTGGTCAGACATAATGTCTTTCTGTAAAGTTACTTCTTCAAGGTTTCACATCAGTTTGAATACAATAGCAGATTCAATCTTCTAATACACATCTTTGTTCACTGTTACACTTTCCCACCAGCTGCATGCTATCTTAGTAACACATATACAAGGCCAAATCATCCCAGCAGGAAAGTGCAGAAGATTTCATTATTTCACATATTTAATTTCCTGACCCAGCAGATAATCACTTGTGAAAAGCATAAACATTAAGCTTGCTAAGCTAGCAACTGCCAGGGTCGGAGGTCAGTTTGCTTCAAGCCACACTGCAGTTTCAAAATTACTTACATTTACACATGAATTAATCCTTTCTGTTATATGATTAATAGAATAAAATGCATTACATACTACTTTGTTTTTAAACTAGTATTTCACACATATCCAAATACATATTTTTCTAACACTAGGCTTCTACCTGGCCTCAGTTCTGCAAGAGCTTAAACCCTTCCCCTCTCCCAGGGTGAGAAAGTAAGTCAGTGGCAGCTGAAGGCTAGTGACCTCAAGCCATCAGGCAGCTGGTAGGTTTGCTAACTAAAAAGATCATCTCTACTTGACTCCAAGTAGACTATTCTCTATCTGTTAAACCTAGCACTTGCTCCTACAGTACTTATCACCTTGATACAGCACTCTTGTCATAGATAGTACCCCAAAAAGGCAAACCCCCATTTCTCGGTCACCCAAGTCCCCCGGAATCTCTTTTAAAGTTTTTTTGTCTATTCCTTCTAGCATGTCGAGGGATCAGTTGCTAGTGTCCTCTCCTGCTCAGCTGGTGAACCTGGGAATATTGAGGCAATGTTACAATTGCCTCATGTACACAGACAACCCTCTCCTCCTCCCACAAAACACAAATACATGTGAGAGATGCAACTATACGGCCAAACTGGAGGATGAGCTCTCTCAACATAGGACTGGCAAGACCAGTCAGGAGGAGAAGGTTACCACACACACTATAGACCCAGTCTCACATAGTACCATCACAACCTCAAATCATACACATAAACACACAAAGACATACTCGGAGGCTCTGATCAAAAATCTACCAAAGCAGACACCCAAACAACCACCACCTCAGAACACAACACCTGCAACACATAGACCTCACAGTCAGAGTGTCAAACAGTCACAGCCCTTAAGGCCAAACACAATGCCAGACACACTAGTCATTGGTGACTCCATAGTCAGACACACTGACGTCCCGCTCACCAGACTGATTAAGGAGAAGGTCACAGTAAGCTGCCTGTCGGGCGCTAGAATCCACCACATAACGCAAGCACTCAGGTCTCTCAACAGCAGGTACAAATACGACTCAGTCATTGTCCACGCTGGTGTAAACGACCTGAGACGTACCTCCTTGGACTACATGAAAAGAGACATTGAGGAGCTCTCTGATTATGTAGCCCAGGCAGGTATGACCCTGACCTTGAGCAGTATCCTACCTTCACCAAGAATGATGCCACAATACAGAGATAAGATGATCAGCTTTAACAATTGGCTTAAACTCTGGTGTCATTCAAAGGGGATCCAATGTCTGTCTGCCTGGGATGACATGCTGGACAAACCACGCTGCTTCGCAAGGGATGGCTTGCACCTGTCACCCCAGGGATTCTGGATATTGGCAAAGGCTCTTGCCACCTCCATAGTGCCTTTTTTAGGCAAGGCTCAAATTCTAAACCTACCACCCTAGAACACAAAAAAGGAAAAAAACTAAGGGTAATGCTGCTCAATGCCAGAAGTCTAAATCTCAAAATGCACTCACTCGAGGCCCTGCTCAGTATGGAGAACATCGATGTCTGTGCTGTGACAGAAACCTGGTTCAAGGCTCCTGAGAGCACCCCAGCACTATCAGGTTTTACCTCATATCATGCATTCCGGCCCCAAAATCCGGACAATACCAAGAAAGGAGGGGGGGTATCCATATTTATTAAGGACACCCACACCTCAAGACTGGTGGCAATGCACGATGCATTGGAGACCATCCAGGTGCAATTAACCATAGGCAAGACTGCGCTGCAAATTGTAGCATGTTACAGGCCACCCTCACAAACTCAGGAACCTCACATGGCCTTCCTGAAAACACTAGAGGGGATAAATGTATCACCAAACACCATCATACTAGGTGACTTCAATTACCCTAATATAGACTGGGAACACTACTCAAGCCCAAACACCCTAGCCCAAAAGTTCCTGGAATTCATAAACTCAAATGCCATGGAACAACTAGTCACCATCCCCACAAGAGGAGAAAACATACTTGATCTCATCATCACGAACACGGGAGCACAATGTTCAACACCGGAAGTATACCCCTTACTGGTGAGATCAGATCACAAACTAATCTCGCTAGAGGTCCTCATCCCACCCCCACCTGAAATAAAAAAGACCACAGTAAAGAACTTCTCGAAAGCCGACTTCACACTTCTAAAGACTAGTGTGGTCTCCTTTAAGGCCCCGAGCGGAAAACAGTACTCAAGCCGCTGAATCACTTACAAATGCCTTCTACCAGCACCTGCAGGACTGCATGGATAAGACAATCCCAAGCAAAACAAAAACTCTTTGTACCAAAGGCAAGCGACCAGTCTGGTGGACCCCAGCCATAAACAAACTCTACAACAAAAGGAGGAAGCTACTACAAGATAGAGCAAAATCCTTAAAAGGTAAGACACCCTTGATCACTATAAGTAAAAAACTAAGAGCTCTCATAAAATCATCCAAAGCAAATTTTGAGAGAAAAATAGCTAAAGACTCAAAAGACAATCATAAGGCCTTCTTTAGCTATGTTAGAAACCTGGGAGGAAACTCCCAGATATGCTCAGAACTAGTTCAAAATGATGTGAAGATTACTGATCCTACAGACATTGCCAACATACTGGCTGACAGGTTCAGTGCAAACTCCCCCCCCCAAAAGGAGAGATATCTATACCAAACGATTGCAGCCCCCCAAACATCTCTAATGCCCAAGTGAGAACTGCTCTCTCCAAAGCAAAAAACACAGCATCCATGGGACCTGATGGTGTCCCCGGCTGCGTGCTCCATGAACTCAACGAGGAATTAAACCCACAGCTAGGACAGCTGTTTAATCATAGTCTTACCTCTGGATACGTACCCAGGGAGTGGCGCACTGCAACTGTGGTCCCACTTCACAAAGGCGGTGCCTCCACTGACCCTGGAAATTACCGGCCCATTAGCTTGACAAGCCTTATCTGCAAAGCCATGGAGAGGATCATAATGGACCTCATAAACAAAGACATAGGGAATTTGCAGACTTTGGATCCAACCCAGTTTGGCTTTGTCAAAGGCAGATCATGCCTTTTAAACTTGGTTGACTTTTTCGACACAGTCACCAAAGCCATTGATGAGGGAAAGGCAGTCCATACAGCCTACCTCGATCTGGCGAAGGCCTTCGCTACAATACCCCACTCGGGTATCATTGAAAAACTCATCAGCTTAAATGTTAACCCATACATCACAAGATGGGTTGCAAACTGGCTGAGTGACAGAACCCACAGGGTCAGAGTTGCTGGCGCCATGTCAGACTCAAAGCCTGTCACAAGTGGTGTCCCACAGGGCTCAGTCCTGGGCCCACTCTTGTTTGGCATCTACTTTTCCGAAGTACAAGCAAACACAGGAGGGTTATGGCTGACAAAGTTTGCAGATGACTGCAAACTGGGCCATAGTAGAAAACACATATGACACAGATATCCTTCAGAAGGGTCTCACAGAAACGGATAACTGGTGCCAGAGCCATGGCCTAAAGTTAAATGCCAAAAAATGCATAGTCATACTCTTCGAAAAACAAGGTTACCCCTAGCTACCAAATAGGTGGCAATCCACTGAGCACAGAAGAAGTTATCAGGGACCTGGGGACCCAGGTTGATAGTAGTCTGTCATTCGACACCCATGTAGCTAAAGTAGTTAGGAAGACCTTCTACATTGCCCACCTTATCATGAAGGGATTCTCATCTAGATCAAGGGAGGTCATAGTCTTCCTATACTCATCACTCATCAGACCAATGATTGAGTACAATGCCCCATTCGGAATGTATCTGACCCGACACTTGCAGCAGCTGGAGAGGCCACAAAAGTTCCTCACCAAAAGGATAAAGGGTCTCAAAAATCTGTCCTATGCTGCCCGACTGAAAGAACTCCAGCTCTATTCAGTCGCTTACCGCTTGCTCAGAGATGACCTTTGCCTAACATACAAGGCCATGCCAAACCCAGATTTGATGAATATGCTTCACCTCAAAAAAATCTAGATCCGTCAGAGCCACAAGGGCGGGAGACTTAAACCTCGACACGGCTATTAATAGGACGTGCTGGAGGGATAGATTCATCACCCAAAGACTCCCTATGCTGTGGAACAAAATCCCGGTATATGTGAGGCAGAGCACCTCGCTGGCCTTGTTCAAGAGAAATCTTGGCCAATGGATGGGAGATCGCAGATATACCCCAGGGATTACCTCAGTGTCACTGCTCGACAGAGGCACAGCAAAATACTGGGTATAGTTCCCCATACTAAAGGGGTGGCGTAAGCCACAAAACGATGGGCTAGGCTTGTAAATGCCCTCGGGCAGATAGCCTAGTATGAACCTATGAACCTATGAACCTATGACAGACTCGGATCACAGGTCATATAATGAGCTGCAGTATCTTCTGGCCAATGGACCTGCCCTGCCAACACATGACACTTAGGTCTGCAATAGACACATGGCTTAAACTGCTGTTCTAAGAACCAGCTGATGTACTGCATATGGTTTACAGTACAAGTTGTATTTTATCACTGACATTCCTCACTAGATTCTAAGTTGCATTTTAGGGGTTAATAAGGTAGATAGTACATTTTAAAGTGATACCGAAAACATAATTGAACATCAGATAAGTTCTAGCATGCCCATCCAATATTTCCTTTTCTCCAGCTATTGAAAATAATAGACATCTTCTGTATACACATTTGTAACTCCATTTTGAATAGCTGCATGCCCTTATTTTTGACATATACAGTTTAGACTTCCCTCATTTACTTCTACTGCTTCTTCTGGAAGACTTTTCCATATTTTCACATTCTGTGTTTTAGTTTTGTTATCATTCAGTCTCATATAACACCTTGCGATTGTAGCAGTTTCTTTTTTCATTAACAACATTGCTGTATTGTACTAATTCCCATTAGGGAGATGAAAGCTTATATTTGTCTCTGCTCTTCCTGTACCCTTCCATGGTATTCTCCTTCACACATATGCAGTATGTTTGTATTGAACTTTTTCAATTGCGTTGTCTAAAAATTCACAAAGTAAAAAGATCAAAGTGATTTGGGTCCTGGTAATACACTAAAATAAGTCCCCTGTTCTTTTATGTTCCTCCACCCCAACACACAAACATGTATGCATGCATACCTCTAGTGTGCCACCAGTTAAGAAGAACATTGTTCATTCTGTCCATGAAGAATACACTATTACTCATTTAAAACATATTGCATACACAGGAGACATAATATTAATGATGGTGTTATACAGAAATTCATTTAATTTGATATATTCAAGCTTGAGAATGAATACCTTTAAACCAAAAGAAGCTTCATTGAAAAAGGTTCTGCATAATGATGTAGTGGAAAACGGGAATGAAATGTCATGTAAACACAGGTATCTATAGACATCACATACCATAATAACTGTCAAGACAGTGGAACAATGCAGGAATTGCTGAGAAAGATACTCAGTTATTACTAGCAGAATGCAAAGGCCATACAGCTGCCACCTTTTAGATGTCCAGACTGGGGCTGTGTTTTATTGAAGCATCAAATTTTGCAGGACATATGACATCATCAAATAATACAGAAGACCACATTTTTCTTAATTACCTAAATTGAGCCTCTGTTATAGAATTGTAGTTGTCTCTGTAGTTGAGTTATTTTGGACAGAGTTTAATGCAATGTCTACATGAACATTTTTGCAATCCTAAAATATTAAAACATCTGTCATTTTTCATATTTTTTGCAGAACAAAACTGCCCAAATTAGTACTTTCCTGTGAAAAGAGGTTCATCTGGTACCCCTAGCCATTATCCAGCACAAAATCAACAAGCTGAGACAGCAAATGCTCCTGAAATGCTTGTCTGTGCTCAATCATTACATTAGAAGACATATGGTAAGGGGAGCAAGTGTATAAGGAGCAGCAAGAATCAGTTAAACCACCTGAAAAGGAAGAACTACAGCAGGTGGCCAGGACTGAACAATAGTGTTTAAGGAAGTACTTAAAAGTGAGGGTCATGAGAATTCATTAAAACAAGAAGGGCAAAGCAAACAAAAGCATGTTATTGCTAACCAAACCATAATACAGAGAAGTTATTGGTACAGTTTTCTAGTGATAAAATGAAAACCAGTGAGATAGTATGGTGCTAACTAGCTCACCTGGTGCCCCATGCAGATCCACAAATTGACACTCCATCAGCTCTAAGTTGGTAATAAAAAAAGCTCTTCTCAAAGTTAAAGAGCAAAAAAAGAAAAAGCTCTTCCCAACTCCTGAAACTATAAGAAGCTGTTTGCTAAACTGCAACATGCAACAAACAGCACGCTACAGTCACTACAACAAACTTATCTTGCATTAAATACTTCAGTGCTTCAGATGAGCTGCAAATGCAGTATCAGCATTCATTTATCAATGCCTCTACTGTACTCTAGCACCATTGAGACCTGCCAATTGCACCCTTGCCCCCGACAACTTGCACACAGGGTAGCCACCCACTTTGATCTGTCCTAGTTACATCCCTGCATTCAATGTATATATAAGACAAGAGAACATGATAGGTCTATTTGTTGATTGCACAAAAATTAGGGGTGGGGGAAAAGTCTTCAATGAGATTTGGTAAGGTTGAATACTTAATGGATTCACTAAATAGCCTCAAAACATCCAAGTTCATGTCACAAATGTTTATCTACAAAGGCAAATAACTGGCAGCTTGAGTACATGCATTCTTGTAACACAGGTACTTCACATTCTTGTAACACAGATCTTTGAGTACACACATTCTCATGAGTGCATGCATTCTTGCAACAGAAGTAACTGAGTACATGCATTCTTGTAACACAGATACTTCACATTCTTGTAACACAGATCCTTGAGTACACACATTCTCATGAGTGCATGCATTCTTGCAACACAAGTACTTGAGTACATGAATTCTTGTAACACAGGTACTTCATTGCACACATTATTATTAGTATCCTCATTCTCGTAACACAGTTCCTTGAAATCACACATTTCCCATGATTGTACTCATTCCTGTAACACAGGTATGTGAGTACACACACTCTTGTGGGTACTTTCATTTTTGTAGTACAGGTACTTCTGCCTCAACATTCTCGTTAGTACTCTCATTCTTGTAAAACAGATAATTGAGTTCACACATTCTCAAGAGTACATGCATGTTTGTAAAGCAGGTACATGAATATACACATTCTCATGAGTTCACACATTCTTACAACACAGGTACTTAACTACAAACATTCTTGTAACACAAGTATTGAGTATATACATTCTCATGAGTATACACATTCCCATAACACAAGTACTTGAGTTCACACAATCATGTCAGTGTAGTTGACAGTCTTATAATGCAGGTACTTGAGTATTTTATTCTCAGGAGTACATGCTTTCTTGTAGCATAGATACTTGAGTATGCACATTCTCATGAGCTCCTTCATTCTTGCAACACAGGTAATCCAGTATCCACATTCTTGTGAGTGCACACACTCTCATAAACACAGGTACTTGCATACGTACATTCTCATAACACATGTACTTGAGTGCACACATTCATACCACAGATATATGGAAAAAGGAATTCACATAACACCGGTACTTGAGTAAACACATTCACATAACATAGGTACTTCAGTATACACATTCTTATGACACAGGTTCTTGAGTACATCCTTTCTTATAACACAGGTACTTGAGTACAGACACATTATCATCAGTAAATACATTATTGTAACACAGGTACTTAAATATACACATTCTTGTAACACAGATACTTGAGTACACACATTCCATGAGAACTCATATACTTGTAACATTGGTACTGGAGTACACACATTCTCATGTGAGTACACACATTCTTGTAACACAGATACCTGAATACACACATTCCCATGAATACACGCATTCTTGTAACACAGGTACTGGAGTACACACATCCTTGTAACACAGGTACTTGAGTGCACACATTCTCATGAGTGCATGGGTTCTTGTAACACAGGTACTGGAGTACAGACATTCTCATGTGAGTACACACATTCTTGTAACACAGACACTTGTGTACTCTTTTCATGAGTACATACTTTTTCATAACTTAGATACTTGAGTACACACATTTTCCTGAGCACCCTCATTCTCATAGCACATGTACTTGAGTACAGACATATTCTTGTGAATGCACAAATTCTCGTAACACAGATACATGAGCACACACATTCTTGTGAGTACCCATATTTTCATAACACAGGTGCTTTAGTACACATTCTCATAACATAGGTACTTGAGTAAACACATTCTTGACACACATATACTTGAGTAAATGCACTCTCACAGTACTGATGCCTGTGCACTCAAATTCTTGTAACACTGGTACTTGAGTACGCACATTCTCATAACACAAGTACTTGGTACTTGAGTATACAGTATATATATAACACAAATAATTGAATAAATACACTCTCATAATACAGATACCCATCTACTCACATTCTCATAGCACAGGTACTTGAATACACACACTCTTGTAACAGAGAAAGTTGAATATACACATTCTTGTGGCACCGGTACTTGGATCACTCATTATAACACAGGTGTTTGACTATACACATTCTCAAGAGTAATCACATTCTTGCAACACAGGAAATTAAGTGCACACATTCTTGTAACACAGGCATTCATATAAACATATTCTCTTTCTTGTAACACTGGTACTTAATATACACATTTTTGTTACACAGATGCTCAAATACAACCATTTCCATGAGTACACTCTTTCTTACAACACAGATACTTGAATGTACACACACTGATAATGCAGGAAGTTAAGTGCATGCATTCTTGTAACACAGGTACTTGAAATCATAATGTTATGAGCAGGTAACAAAAAAATGTGTTTTTTGGAGGGAGACAAGCCTTAGTCCCCAAACCTTATTAGTTTTTTTTATTCTCATTGCAAGGTAACTATATCAAAGACAAAGACTGAACACTGTCAGACAATGAAAATCTGTCACAATCTTTTTCATGAAGGCTGCAATATCAGACCACCCACTTTTGATTCTCTTAAATGAAGCAATCAACAGAAAATGAGAAATTACCATCTCAAGCTTTTATGCTCTGGCAATTGTGCATCATGCTGCAGTAATATGAAGAGGTAACGGTAAACCATAAAGGACAGATGGCATTTAATGTAAAATTACGTAATTTTATGCACTTTAACAGTCTGGTAGTAAATTATATGTTTGGGAATAAAGCTAGGGAAAGCTGAAGAAGAAAAGGCTCAGATAGCATTCATTCATTTTCTATACATTTTATTGAATTCAGGGTCATAGAGACAAAACCCATCTCAACTAGCAATGCACTTTAGTCATGGTCCAGCATGGGAATGGATTCCAATCCTTTACAGGGCACATGTTATTACACACTCAAACTGACACTTAGGGTCAGTTTAGTGTTAGCAGCCTACCTACCAGCATATCTGTGGAATTAAACCAGAAATACTTGTCAAAATGAAGAAAACACGAAAACTACACAAAAGGCATCTCAGCCTAAAACTGAACCAGGGAGGTCAGCACAACGAGGCAGGAAAGCTAACCACTACTGAGCCTGACCACCCACAAACCATTAAATAAAATACAGTACAAATGAGCAATCCAACCTTTACTGACTTCTGATTTTGTGCTCCCAATTAACCAAAATGGCGCTTTGATTAGTCAAAAAAATATGTCAGAAACATTCTTTCCACACCTTCCATATCAGGGCAAACTAATGTAACATTTTATATATTTATCATTTTACCACGGAATTGCCAGATGTCAAAGAAAATAACAATTTCCCTCTTGCTGCAAATTCAAAGTCACTCTTCCAGATTGAATGAATCTGGACTCATTGAGACTGATTCTGGCCAGTCATGTGGTTACTGATCAAGTTCAAGTTTAGTAAAATGTTTAAACATCATCAGTGTACAGTCAATAATCAGTCAGTAATAAATCATAAAAATTTTGTATCAACTGTGGTAGAAGTTTACAAAGGCTTTGGCTGCAACAGAAAAACAGTCAACTCCCAGATGATTCCAGTCTTGCTCTCAGAACCTCTAGCACTCCTACAATGCCAGTATGTAGGGTACAAATGGACTGACACCAGGACAATAGATCCTGAAGATGGTTCTGACCCAGGTCATGCAGGGTCAGGTAGTGAATTATCAATGTCTTATAGATTATACCTTAGTGATGGCTGTTTCAGAGCAGTGTCTTGTCTTAAAACCACACTGAAATGTGTTAGGATTACAGATATTAGAACGCCTAAGTTAATAATCCACCTGCAGATGTACCACCTTCATGAGAATCATACTGATGAATATGAGGTTCGATAATGGGCAGCAGTTATCCAGATAAGATAATCAGAATCTAGTCCTTCCTTCTTAAGAATAAGGTGTTTTAATAAAGAAATAATGCTAAATACTGCCTTCTTAAGAATGGCTGGAAAAATAACTGTGAGATAAGAAGAAGCTGTCTAGTAAAGGAGAGATCCCCAAACCTCCACACCTCCAAACAGGAATTAACTAGTTTGATGAGGTATGGGTCAGATATACATGTGGTCCGATGTGTGCTTGAAACTAGAGAAAGAAAATCATTGTAGTAATGGATAATAAACTCACTCCATTTCCAAGACAACAAACACTCCACTGCTCCCCTGGACTATGGCATATCCCTGGGGTCACGTCATTTGGAAAACCTCAACTAAGCAAGGCAAATTTAGAGGCAAATAATATGTAAAGGCAGTTCATATTCCTTCGAAGGAAAGGCCCTCCAGATAGTAGCAGGTCAGGCTGCACAGCTCCTTACCACCTGGGGAAGAAAAAGTCAGTTCACCATTTTGGAGATCTGCCAGGATTAATACAATGTAGTCTTTCATGACACCAAGTCCAAAGTCCAGGGGGTAGCAGAAGTCATAACCTGATCAAACCCAAACCCTTTCATAATACAAAGGAAGTGTTTTTAGCTATAGGCCCTCATCTACCCAAATGTTAAAGCCATACAATATTAGCCAAATGAGGCCTGACAACACAAAGGAGATGAATTTCATAAACTCTTGAAGAAAAGTCCTCACACTACCTAGTGGATAAAAAATGAGGCAGTACCCACAGCTTCCTCCTGTACCCATGGTAAACTCAAAGGAGCTGGTAGTCCAAGCTTCAACCTTGATAATTTGTAAGCATGATTGATGAAATATAGCATATCCACTGTCAGTATGATCCAATGGAGGGAGCCAACTAATGGAGAACCATGGACACATGGTTGTGAGGAGCAGAACAGAGCTGTCATAAAGCCTGGTCTACTACAAATACTAGGTCACAAAACCAGATCAAGTAAGAAATAATTGCAGACTTTTCCAAATGGCCTGGGCATCAGAGTAGGGTACTATCATAGGGACTGCAAAACCACTGGTCTCACCTGCCTGTCTCAAATGGTAAAAGAAATCCTCAATTACATTATGAAAACATAGACTGGATAGTCTGTGTGATGTTTTGCCTCAAAGCAGTACTTAAAGAGCACAAGGATTGATGTTGTTCCCTGCCCAGGAGCCCCACAGTGCCAGTGGAAGAGGTGATTGCTCCTTTATTTTTTCAAGATGGTGAAAGTATGCTATGGAAGCCAAAGATGTACCAAGTGGAGAGTCCTAAAAGCAAATGTCTTTCATAACAAAAACTGCTAACACCCATAGGTGTGGCTTATACACATTAAAAAATAAAAATTGTGAAGATAATAGAGCATTTTTATGTGTTTTTTCCCTCCATGCCTGCCAGTCATTGGCTGCTCCTTGCATTGGTCTTGAACTTCTCTTAGTGCCCGGGGAGTCATTAGCATGAAGGTGAGGGGCAACCAGATGTGACCATTTATCAGGCAGCTATGGAAGATCTTGTGCCTTGGCTAACATCTTTAGATGCATGCTGTAAGGGCATTTCTATATTGCCCTAACTCTACTCTTGATGGCTGGTGTGGACACATATATCACTGTGAGGGCCAACAATGCCCTTCCCTTGTGTATGCATGTGCCCACCCACATGTTCAATGAAGATTAGTATTTACTTATTTGTTTGACTTTGTTTACTGGGAACATCTGACTGGGCAAAGTCCCTTTTCATTAGAGGCCTGGTAAAAAAAGGTCCACATTGCATACATTTGACTAAGGTATGAGTAAAGATATACAATAATGCCAAGGAGTATATAACTTAACAGGTGATACCATGTTACTTACACATCATATGAAAGGCATATACATCTGTAGAACATAGTATATACAGGGTGCATAGCTCACACCTCATTAGAACATTCAACATCTTTTTAACAGTCTGTTAATATACTCTCAAGTAATTCTTACACACAGCACATGTTTTTTATCCAGATAGTTAGATTTCACAAGAGACATATAAGCAGGAGATTCCTATAGTAAACGTGAGAAATTTGTGATATTTATTTGTGCATAGTACTAGAGTAGCACTATTATAGAGTTATTTCTTTGGGATTCTAACTCATTGACAAGATATTATTTAAAATAAGAAATGGTAATGGAGTTGTTACATGTGCAGAACCATTTGCTTGAGAGATATCTCTTCAAAATCAAATATATTTTAAATTGTAGATAAGATGAGATATTTCTCATATCTGCTGGGATCAAGTTCCAAGCTTAGCAACGTACACAGAGTATAGACAGTCACCATTACGATGTTTAGATTTTCCATGTGATTTTGTTGAGTGCAATTCTCTGGTGTATTTGTGGGTGGGGGATTGGAACCAGTTTAATTACTTGCTGATTAAAGGGCATCTTGTTTGGGATATAGAAGATTTGTCAATATTGGAAAAGAATAGTAGATTATATAGCTCCAAGCAGTTATTGGAATGAAATGCCATGCAATGATTTGTTTTGTTAATATGGTTACTTGCAAACTTTACAATTTTATTACAAGATTGTTCCAGTTTATCTAGCAGAAAGGACTGTAGGTCAGTGGAGAATGATGATGATACAAAAGAGTAGACAGTAGATTAAGTCAGAGCAATAGTCTTGCATGTTTACTCTGTTTGGAATAGTTTTGCTTTATAAAGGACTCCTAGTTTATGGTTAGTTTTTGAACTACATGTTGGATGTGCTGATTGAAGGTTAGGCTATGCTCTGCAACTTTGGTGATAAAATCTTAATTTATGGTCTGTTATACGCAGAGTAATTTTATATTTTGTACCAACTCAAATCTAGTATTATTGATTGATGATATTGTTAAACCGCTGTGGTTTGTTGGGCTGGAGATGAAAATAGTTACTTTAGTTTTATTTGGATTTAGAAGTAATTTAGATTGTTCCAGCCAATCTGATCCTTTTGTAAATGAATGCTGCAGGTCATTTTGGAGGTGTTTGATTAAAGAGGTAGCACATCTGTCATCTACTTACTGGATTTGTTTTGCTGGCCAGGAGACTATATCCAAGGCCCTAATACTGGACCTTGAGGTACATAGACACATGGTAAAGAGAAACCTTAACTCGTGGAAGGGTAGGTGGAAGTGAAAGATGAAAGGAAAGGGGTAGACTGATTCAATAATGAGGTGAGTGGGCAGAGTATGGAGAAAGAATTCAGCCAATTACTCTCAATAAGCCAGGGTGGGTGGGGTTAACATTTTGCAGACTGTTAGCAATTTGAAATAAATGGAAATGAGTTTAAGTGAATGAGAGAAGGGGTACAGAAAGGTGGGCCAGAGACAAGCAATTCTCTTAGATCCTAGAAATCAATCTCAGCATTTTATTCTGGGACTTCTAAATCCAAATAACACTAAAGTAACTATTTCCATTTCCAACCCAATAAACTACAGCAGTTTAACTATATCATCAATCAATAATACTAGATTTGAGTTGGTACAAAATACAAAATTATTCTGCGGTGGGATGTTGGCATAATGGTTAAAGTGTTTACCTTGCAGACAAAATGTACAGGGTTTGATTCTAACATGGAGTAATTGGCTATGGTTAAAATGGTCCACAAGGCAGTTAGCCTAGTACTAATCTATGATTCTATGATGGACTTCTTCAGATCGTAGTAGCACCAGTCAAAGTATTTATTCACAAGTAGGAGGTGTGTCCAGGAAGTTGGGTATGTCTGTCATCAAGTTTTGCATTGCAGGCTAGCATTAGGGTAGCAGTGTGAGACCAGGGAGAGGGGAGAACTTGGGATGGAGTAAAGTAAGTAAGGACAGCATTGTATTCCCAGGTGGTTCTATAGACTAAAATTCAGTTAAAAAAAGTATAATGCACTGTTACTGAAATATTTAATAAATTGTACAGTAGAGTATAACTGACTCAAAAACTAGTGCAAAATGTTGTTAAATGACAAGTTGAGTAAATGAATGCCTGGTAAACAGATGCCACAGTGAATGAGCAAACTGTTGTATTATCAGCACAGCAGAAACATGGTAAATATTCAACCTATAACACTTAAACCTATAAATGGAGCATACAATAAGGTGCTAGATTTTTACACAAACAGTATTTAATCTAGCTTGCATATTTGAAGTCCCTAAAGAAATTGAATAAAACAAGTAATAAAATGAATAAAAATAAAAGACAGATAAATGTTAATCCATAATTCTGGGGGATAACAGATGACGATGCTATAAATAATCCTTTAAACAATAGTTTAATAATGCTTCACTGGAAAGGGGGAGTAAAAAGATGAGGAAAGTTTGCATTTGGAAGTGTAGCCAAGACTCTTTTTTCCCCTCCTTGGTGTATTGGCTAATACAACCTAATTACTCTTAAATTGCTCCCTCCAAAAACATAAATAAATAAATAAAACTCATACGCTTTGCCACAGCATCCCGAGACAGTAATATTAACTTTAATATAATTTCACTGAACAATACTCCTTTTGAACTAAATAGCACAAATGAAATTGTTATGAGACTTTATAGAGCAATACCTGTAATCTGATTAACATATCAGCTATACAGTCCAGAAAACAAATTAAAATCTAGGGCTTTTCTACAAAGCTAAGCCTTATATCTCTCTGAGTCTACAAAGCTAATGACAGTTCATCCTTTTCTATGCCATTCTATTATACTTGTGTTCAGTACTAACACCCAGCCAAGCCAAACGGTTAAACTGAAGCAGAGTTGGAACAAAACTGATAAATTATTCAGCAGAACTTCTGAATATGATTCAATATTGCAGTGTTACATAAAATAAAATATAATTTACCCTGACATTCTGAAAACTCAAAATAGTCTAAAATAAATTGTGTACAATAGAAAAAAATGTCCTGCTATCATTAATATACTCCAATAGGACATACCCAACAGGCATCTTATGTCCTTAAACGAAAATTTTATTTTAATAAGCAAATCAAACAACCCCATAGCACGGCTAGACACCCAGCAGTGTAAACCTTGGCTCTAGATGACCCCGTGTAGAAAAATGGGAAAAAGGGGTTGTGGGTGGATGGATGGAAATCAAGCAACTATTATAAAGGTCAGCTCCATGGCATGTAGAGATGGAGCCCTGAATATGACCTAAGGGACCAAAGTTCAATTAGTGATTTCAACACTTGAGGAGGTGACAAGTGCCAGAGAGGAATGAAAGGACCGTATCTGCTTGACACTCTCTAGGGCAGGGATGGGGGCTGTGTCCAGGGGTGAGTTTAGCTGATGTTTTGCTATATCCCAGAGAGCATAGCAGACTGCATGCCAGGATGGAATTGGCCATGGAGAAGGCGATGTGCTACCACAGTGGTGGAGCATGGTCTCACAGTGCCTCATTTCCTGCTACTTGATGATGAGGTCCCAAGATAGGCACATCACCATAAATGTCAGGCATTTGCCTCATAGACTGGAAGCATGACACTGAGCCTGGACTGGACACAAGGGTGGCAGGGCTAATTCTGTCTGTCTGCAGTATGATGCTGTTTCTCTGGCCAACTCAACTCTCACTCATGGCACTCGTGAGGGGAGGGGGGATTGAATGAACCAAATGGGTGACCAGCGAAGAAGTGCTGATAGTCAGTGGAAGGTGGAATGACAAAAAATATATATTATAGAGCTATATGAGATAAATACCTAACACTACTAAATTCCTGGATAAATTAAAAGCCTTCCTAAATGTCATCTGGATCTATCCTTGCTCATTTCTTCATCGATAATTTCAAATCATCTTAAATTCTATACTCCTATATATCTGTCGACCAGTGATGTCCAATCTGTACCATTACATTTATATGTATAGAATTACGACTTCCACTATAAACAACCCAAACATTTTCCCTTTTCCAATAGCCTTATCCCACTCTATACTGTATAGTAAATGTATCCAATCTGTGTAATAAACCTTACTCAATAATCACTTTATCCTCATAAATGTTTGAAAACAACCATGTTATTCCTAGAATACTCTGTGTACTCCTATCCACTGATTAGTTCTTTTCCTCCTAATGATCTTCTCAACATATCACTGTTCTATGTCTTTAGTGGCAATAATATGTTTGCACATAATAAATATATTCAGAGAAATCTTCTTCTACCACTTTAATGCCTTGCATTAAGCTGGCTGTCTATGTAAGAAATTAAAAATTCTTGAATTTATTTATGCCTGTTAATATACTTCAGTATTACTATACATTTATCTCAAAATAGATCTTACAGTTTGTATATCATGTTATCTTACTTATGCAGTTTCCCTTGTTTTGCCCCTTTGGTTCCTAGCACTAACTAAGCTGTTGTGTCCTTGCAAAAGATGTAGACGTACTTCGTGTTATATGTCTGCATTTTTCCATTTGTGATACCAGAAAATATAACTTGCAAGATGTATATTCAAATCTATCTTGTTTCTTCAGTTTTTTTTTTTTTTTTTAATGGTCATTATCTCCCGATGAAAGGGGAGCAATGCCCAATCAGACTATTCTGGTAAACAAATTGAAATAAATAAATACAGAAGATGAGTTTTGAACTCACAATATTTTTTGCAGTAAATAAAAAGTAAGTCTTGTGTTAGTAAACATGTCAGTTGCCACAGTATTCTCAGAGTTTATATGTTTTATGCCCCTTTTCACCAACTGCCTGCTGTAGCTCACATTTCAATGACAACACATCACCCACTTGGAAAATCTACTAGTCCTGCTCTTTTGATATATGATGCTAATTATAATACATATACTTTTGTGCACCTGCTTGGTGTGTGTGTGTGTGTGTGTGTGTGTGTGCGTGTGTGTGTGTGTGTGTGTGTGTGTGCACGTGCCTTCGGATGTGTATGTGCATGTTTGTGTATTTGCACTTGTATGTGTGAACATGTATTTGTGAGCGTGTGTGTGTGTGTGTGTGTATGTGCGTGTGTGTGTGCACGTGCCTTCGGATGTGCATTTGTGTTTGTGTGTGTTTGTGTATTTGCACTTGTATGTGTGAACATGTATTTGTGTGTGTGTGTGTGTGTGTGTGCGTGTGTGTGTACGTGCATCTCCATTTGCGTCTGTGTGTGTGTGTGTGTGTGTGTGTGTGTGTGTGTGTGTGTGTATGTGTGTGTGAACGTGCCTTCGGATGTGTATTTGCATGTTTATGTATTTGCACTTGTATGTGTGAACATGTATTTGTGAGTGTGTGTGTGTGTGTGTGTGTGTGTGTGTGTTGTGTGTGTGTGTGTGTATGTGCGTGTGTGTGTGCACATGGCTTCGGATGTGTATGTGTGTTTGTGCGTGTTTGTGTATTTGCACTTGTATGTGTGAACATGTATTTGTGTGTGTGTGTGTGTGTGTGTGTGTGTGTGTGTGTGTGTGTGTGTGTGTGTGTGCGTGCGTGCATCTCCATTTGCGTGTGTGTGTGTGTGTGTGTCTGTGTGTGTGTGTGTGACTGTGTGTGCATGCACCTTCGGATGTGCATGTGTGTATGTCCGTGTTTGCGTATTTGCATTTGCATGTCTGAACATGTATTTATATGTGTGTGTGTGTGTGTGTGTGTGTGTGTGTGTGTGTGTGTGTGTGTGCACGCACCTTCAGATGTGCATGCGTGTATGTGTGTGTTTGTATATTTGCATTTGCATGTGTGAACATATATTTGTGTGTGTGTGTGTGTGTGTGTGTGTGTGTGTGTGTGTGTGTGTGTGTGTGTGTTCGTTTGTCTATATATACATGAACATGTGTCTACACACATACATATGAAGAATCTTACTTTTTACTTCCTGCATTTGTCTTCCTTTCTTCTTTTTACAAAGCATAAGGGGAAACAATCATCTTATTGTTGGCTCCATACTGTCTGGCAGCATTATTCAGCGAGTTCTTCCCAAGGTCATAACCCTGTATGTCAACTGCTGTTTTTTTCTCATTCCCCAGTGCAAATTCTGTCTGATTGCCAGTTGAAATTTAATCTGTTTTCTGATTGGAAGG
The DNA here is from genome assembly GCF_019279795.1 of Protopterus annectens. Lineage (NCBI taxonomy): Eukaryota > Metazoa > Chordata > Ceratodontiformes > Protopteridae > Protopterus > Protopterus annectens. Next base: position 910,566,936 of record NC_056743.1, on the reverse strand, counting down.
CCCCGAAATTACTGTCACTTCTCCGATAAAATGCCTAGCCATTTGCAGAGGCAATTTAATGTGAGCATGCAGACAGCATTCAGTCTAACAAGTCCCCACCACCTCTTCACATGGTCCAGTATAAAAAGTGCCAAGACTAATTTCACTTTTTTATTGTTAACTTATTTTCTCATTTACCCTTGAAGGACTAAAACTGCGCAATGAAACTGAATAAATCAAGACAGACTTTGTATAGCCTGTATTACATTTCCAACAAAAAGGGATTTTTAATACCTTTTACAAATGTTATATTAAGATGTGTGCATTCACAAACTTGAAATCTGGCAACACATTAGGATAATGTAAACCAAATTAAAAATGTATTACTGCTTAATTTTATCCTGAGATTTTTAATGGTTTGTAATCACATTTAGTCACTACCAAGGTACGGATTCCTTGAGCTTACTTGATGCAGTTTTGAAAATCATGTTTGATATTACTCCATTACCTCATCTGTATGGGGGGATCACTCCACTACTCCAAAAATAAATACCTTTTTCTTTTTCTGACTGTTTATATAGCATCTGCATCACTTTATCATCTTGTGTATGCATTTATTGTTTTGCGTTTTCATGCAAACAATATTTTAGCTCATACTTTATTTTAACTTCATAGTATAGCTAAACGTCACTGCATGTCCACCATCCTGCTCCTTCTTCAGGTTATGTGTAGCAAATCCATGTAAATATTATTGGAAGATGGCAAGTAAAATCTGAGGCAAATCACTTCTCATCTTGTTTGTCTTTTCGGCTTTTCCCGGTTAGGGGTCGCCACAGCGGAACTCCGGTCCACTAGTGATTGGCAGTAGAGAACGCCGAGGTGCCAGCTCGACGTTCAACCTTCAACGAAGGCACACCCATTTACACATGTCTTTCAAATGCCCACCCAACTGCGGGGAGGACATGCAGACTCCACACAGAAGGCACTCCCCACACTCCAGCCGAGAATGGAAAGGGAGAACCTCTTGCTGTGAGGCAACAGCGCTACCGCTGCACCATCACGGATGTCTATCAAATCACTTCTCATCTTAATTTCCTTAATTATGCATGTAACACCACCAGCAGTTGCACTTAGTTAAAAGTGATACTCCTTTGTGATAACGCTAAACAAATGGACTCAATTGCAATTTCTCGCTAAGTAACAGATTGTCTAAGAAAATGGATGTAATTTACATTTCTTCACAAAGCAATAGTAATAAAATGCTTGTGTATTACACATCATTTTCTTCAATCAATTTTGTGATGGGTCAGTAAGTTGGTCTGAAATGTCATCATGATAGAAAATGATGTCAAAATGCAACCAACAAATAATATAACAGGCAATACTAGTCAGCATAACTCATTTATCTTTGCACAGCATTGCACTTCTCTGAAGAATGACTGTTTCTACAGTTCAGATCTCAAACATGCTTAAAGCAGCAGCTCTGCCTGTATAGTATCACTGTTTGATGACAGATGCATTACCATAATATGCATCATATAAAATATAAACTTTAGGCAGTGTACTTGAATGCTTCAAGTGGGTTATGTACCATCAGTGTCTCTTACATTGAATATGAAGGACACCATACTTAAACATGATTTAACCTGGAACTCCGAATAGATTAAAGTTGAATAAAAAAAAACAATTCAGAAAAAAACATTGAGGACAAAGATGAGCGGGTAAAAGAGGCTACTAATTTTGGGAAAATAAGTTGAAGTATAAACATTGCTAGTAGTTTATGGTAAGGTCATTCTCATGCAAGAAAGACTAAGCTATAAAGGCTATGAAGACCATGGACAGCCTTTCTTTGATGCAGAACATTCATTCATTTTCTGATTACATGGGAAAGCTAGAGACTATGAACCAACAAAAGGCGTACACCAATAAAGTACTGGGGCAAACAGCAATGTCTAAAAACTAATTTATTGAAACAGTACCTGAGCCCTTTTGTTCCAAAAGTTGCAGAACTTCATCAGAGTAAAAGCTAAAGACTAACCCTGAGCTAGTCAGAGAATCTAATTTTGAGTTGGGTATGTCTCTCTCTCACACACACACACACACACACACACACACACACACACACACACACACACACACACACACACGCACACACACACACACACACACACACACACACACACACACACACACACACACACACACACACACACACACACACACACACACACACACACACACACACACATGAGGGAAACATAAACTCCACATGGGAGGTAGGAAGGTAGCTTAGCCAACTGAACTGGAGAACCAGGTGCTAGGTTAATCATTCAGTCTCTGTTCTGCTCTGATGCAAAAAAACAAAAAATAATGAAGGATCAAAACAAACAAACACAAAAACCTTTAAACATATATCCTAAAATACCACAATATAAGCACAATATACCATGTTTTGGTGTGAGTTATGCTGCAATTTATTCCCTTCTACTTTTGCTTACTTGAGCAAACCATGCCGGGTGTAAGCAAATCCCAGTGTAATGCACACCCAGAGTTTGAACTTTGATATAATAAACCAGTAATTGAAACTGTAACTGCAGCAAAGAGCCCAACATCTAGCTGTCCCTGCTAGTTGTGATTATCATTTAATCTGCTCTGTTTTCTAATTTGTTGTTTGCCATACCTGATTGTTTACACATTGCCTTGTGATCTAATCCAGTTTAGTACTAGGTTTTCAGTGTGGTCTACTGTTTTAACTTCATGTAATGCCTCTTTTGATGTCCATACTGTCCTGCTCTTCATTGTATCATTCAGTAAGTGTTTGATGCATTATTTTTGTCTTATAATAAGATATAAACTTTACTTCTGCTGATATGATGTTTAATTTTGCATTTTTGTGGAGCATTTCTTCCTTGGCATCCAGTGAAGATATTTTACCCTCTGCATACGCTACTTATAGTGAAAGGAATTATACAAGACATGAATTTACATGAGCAATATGTTATCTGATTGGAGTGCCTGAAAACAGATGCTACTATTACTGCTAAACATGGTAGGAAATGCTTGTGCCTATTAGTGACATCATAACCCTCTACATCACTGCCTTAATCATTAATATTGCACAGTGGCTGGGTCCATTGCAAATGTAAGGTAGTATTTAGTTTTGTAGTATAGCAAACTGAATTTGTGTAAAGTCAGCCTTAATTACTCATGTAACAATAGCAGCAATTGCACTTAGTGAAAATCGATGCTGCTTTGTGACAAAACTAAAGAAATGGACTGCAGTTGCATTTCCTCACCAAGTAACAGATTGTCTGACAAAACTGATGTAATCTACATTGCTTTACAAAGCAGTAGTATTAAAATGCATGTGTATTACACATCATTCATCCAAATTCCCTTCAATCAGTTGTGGGATGGGGAGGTAAGCTGGTCTAAAATTAGCCTGTCTGCATTCTTTGCAGAAAGGAAGATCCCTCCCAGAACCTACTATCCCAGTTGTACTTAATATTTTAGCAGAACACAAATTCACATGTGATGAATGTAGTACTAAGCAAATTTTGGGATGACAACAACAAACTCCTTTGTAGTCAAAGATTCAATGGTTCATGCTTTTCACAAAAATGTACACTCTCTTCCATGCAGGTCATATTATGGTAGCATGGTGGTCAGTTTTGTAGGTATTCATTTCTCATTTGCATTCCTCATTGCTGACCTCTGGTAACTTTCTCTGGGGACTTTGTATGATGCCCTGTGCCCCTGTATGTTTTTCTGTAACTTTCTCTGG